>NC_048414.1:1174714-1178343 GCF_013103735.1 Etheostoma cragini | reverse complement strand
GCGTCGGCCCAGGTTGCTCTAGCGATGCTAACGCTGATGAAGAGGAGCGTCGGCCCAGGTTGCTCTAGCGATGCTAACACTGATGGAGAGGAGTGTCAGCCCAGGTTGCTCTAGGGATGCTAACACTGATGAAGAGGAGTGTCAGCCCAGGTTGCTCTAGCGATGCTAACGCTGATGAAGAGGGGGCGATGCGGGGGCTACATACGAGACAACCTTACAGGATCCTTCGAATGGAGATGGTTAGATGGTTAGGGAACTGCTGCTTTCACTGTCCATGATGACGATTATGGCAATGACGAAGATGGTGACACACGTAATACTCAGCAACTAGACCCCGTGAGGAGCACTCACCCTAATCAAGGTGTTAGGCACTCTGGCCAATCAGCTGTGAGACAGAGAGCACGTCTTTCTCAGATAAATAAGGACTTTAAAGCGGGAGAACACGGGTTGTGGAGGGCCCCATGCCTGTGTTGGCCTTAGGCCTCAAAATGACTAAATCCGCCCCTGGCTGCAGGTCCAATTATCCACATACTTCTGAGTGTATTACTGATAACTTGTACTTTAACATTTGGCTACTGTATTTCCTGTTGACCTTTAACTTCCCGGAGAGCCGAGTACGGCAGCTGGTGATGCTCCTACTTTCTTTTGTTAAATTGTTAAGTCGTTTGAATGTAAAACTCTACTTTGTATACAATATTTCTGTATCAAAAAGCTACAAAGATACAGGAAAATGACAACAGTTCACCGTCCACCCGAGTCTGTTTCAACAGAATCGGGACTCTTCGTTCCTCATTCACGTTCAGGAAAGAGAAACGAGTCTAAATAAATAAGAAATAGCCCTTTATCTCCACCGCGGCGAGCCGAGACTCGTCTGAACAGCAGGAAAGACAACCAGACGCGTCCTGTCGTCTCGGGAAAAATGAAGAAATCATCCCGTCGTGACGTTTTGGGTCTACTTTCTGTCGTCTCCCTTTGGAGCCTCCTGATTGGCTCCTGCTTTACGTCCAGTGGTGCAGGAGCGCCGAGACGAGCAGAGACGCCGAGGAGACGGACAGCGACGGGATGATGGCCGACGCCCCCCCGCACTCCTTGGCGTTTTCCTGTTGGAGAATTTCAACACAAGAATCAACAATAACAACACATACCTATAGCCACTTAACTAAATCATCGAATACATTTGTTTCAGGTCCGAAAATGTCAGTTTGACAACAATCATGAAAAAAGTCATGTAAAGTATCTCAAAGTCATGTAAAGTATGGACAGGTGGCACTGGATTTATGCTCTAAAGGAGATATTTGCTAAGTATGGATCCCAAAACTCCACTGCATTTGTTTTGATGCATTCAAGCCTGTCGACAGAACTAATCATTAAAATAGTTGATGAGATAGTTTCATGTAAACTAGGGTGTTCCCCAATTCTGTCTCGTATTTAATTCAATGTGTAAAAGGATGACTCATCAAAACTTTTGAATGGGTGTGACACATCTAAAACTTATCTTATATATGCTAAAGACCTGATGATTTATACTTAATATAGTGCTGGGCTGCAGAAATGACTGAAGGTTTGCTCACATTACTGCAAAGATGATGACACTGCATTCAAAGCCATGAATAGTACAGTAAAGAGGTGATTCCCTTGTGTGATATCGTCTCATGACATGTAAGGAAATCAACTTCCTCACCGATGGTTTGAATGATGACACAGATTTATTGACTTGTTGTGAACTATAATCTCAGGGCAGTGTGTTGCTTTAGATCAGGATGTGTTGAGAATGTACAATATTCGTTATTTAGAGCTTTCTGCTCACAGACTGTATGTATACAGCTCATCTTTGGCAGACGTAGTATGTGGAAGCTCATAATAGGTTACAATGATGCACTGAGGCTGTTACTTAGGCTCCCAGATGGCACTGTGCTAGTCAACTATTTGTTCCTCCAACGTCCCTCCATGGGAGGCATTTCTAAGACGTGTCATGGGTCGCTTGGATGAGTCGGAGATCAGGATCAAAGAGGCGTTAACCAGCCCTGGGAAGGCTTTAGGAAACACTGGAGCCTTCATATATATGTTATTGAATTGAATAAAGAACTGTTGTGGTTTTTTTCTTGTATGTCTGTATCTTCTCTGGTGAGTCCGGAAGAAAGCTTCAATTGAAAAAAATGTCATAGTATAGTATGTCAAAAAAATCATTAAAAAGTCATAGTATATGGTGAAAAACGTCATAGTATATTATGTAAAAACCAAATCATAAAAATGTCATAGTATAGCATGTTGAAAAAAATCATAAAAAGTCATAGTTTAATATGTCGAAAAATGTAATAAATATGTCATAGTATATGTTTAAAAAATAGAAATAGTATAGTATGAAAAAACAAATCATAAAAATGTCATAGTAGAGTATGTCAAAAAAACGTCATAGTATAATATGTCGAAAGACGTAATAGTATATAGTATGTAAAAAACAAATCATAAAAATGTCATAGTATAGTATGTCAAAAAAACGTCATAGTATAGTGTATCGAAAACATCATAAAAAAGTCATAGTATAGCATGTCGAAAACATCATAAAAAAGTCATAGTATAGTATGTTGAAAAAAAAGTCATAGTATAGTATGTCGAAAAAAATAATAAAAAAGTCGTAGTATAGTACGTCAAAAAAAACGTCATAGTATAGTATGTCGAAAGAAATCATAAAAAAGTCATAGTATAGCATGTTGAAAGAAATCATAAAAAAGTCATAGTATAGTATATCGAAAAAAGTCATAAAAACGTCATGGTATAGTATGTTGAAAGAAATCATAAAAAAGTCATAGTATAGTATATCGAAAAAAGTCATAAAAACGTCATGGTATAGTATGTCGAAAGAAATCATAAAAAACGTCATAGTATAGTATGTCAAAAAATGTCAAAAAAACGTCATAGTATAGTATATCGAAAACATCATAAAAAAGTCATAGTATAGCATGTCGAAAACATCATAAAAAAGTCATAGTATAGCATGTTGAAAAAAAAGTCATAGTATAGTATGTCAAAAAAATCATTAAAAAGTCATAGTATAATATGTCGAAAAACGTCATAGTATAGTGTGTAAAAAAACAAATCATAAAAATGTCATAGTATAGTACGTAAAAAAACCCTTCATAGTATAGTATATTGAAAAAAACGTCATGGTATAGTATGTCGAAAGAAATCATAAAAAAGTCATAGTATAATATGTCGAAAAATGTCATAAAAAAGTCATAGTATAGTATATCGAAAAACGTCATAGTATAGTATGTCGAAAAATGTCATAAAAACGTCATAGCATAGTATGTCGAAAAAAAAGTCATAGTATAGTATGTCGAAAAAAAAGTCATAGTATAGTATGTCAAAAAAAATCATTAAAAAGTCATAGTATAATATGTCGAAAAACGTCATAGTATAGTGTGTAAAAAACAAATCATAAAAATGTCATAGTATAGTACGTAAAAAAAACGTCATAGTATAGTATATCAAAAAAAGTCATAAAAAAGTCATAGTATAGTATGTCGAAAGAAATCATTAAAAAGTCATAATATAGTATGTCGAAAGAAATCATTAAAAAGTCATAGTATAGTATGTCGAAAAAAAAGTCATAGTATAGTATGTCAAAA
>NC_048414.1:1173232-1174614 GCF_013103735.1 Etheostoma cragini | reverse complement strand
TGTGTTGTGTTTCAGGATGTTTGTGTTGTGTTTCAGGATGTTTGTGGTGTGTTTCAGGATGTTTGTGTTGTGTTTCAGAGTGTTTGTGGTGTGTTTCAGGATGTTTGTGTTGTGTTTCAGGATGTTTGTGTTGTGTTTCAGGATGTTTGTGTTGTGTTTCAGGATGTTTGTGTTGTGTTTCAGGATGTTTGTGGTGCAGCAGGTTCCTGACAGTAACCTGGTCCTGGTTGTGACTCAGGCCGACTGTGACTGTTCCCGTCAGTATGGACCCATCCCGCTGGAGCCCAAAGAGATCAAATATATCCTTCACATATATCCACATATATCCTTAACATATATCTACATATATCCAAATAAATCCACATAAATCCACATATATCCACATATATCCAAATAAATCCACATATATCACAAAATATATCCACATATATCCAAATAAATCCACATATATCCACATATATCCACATATATCCTTCACATATATCCACATATATCTACATATATCCAAATAAATCCACATATATCCACACATATCCACATATATCCTTAACCAATATCCACATATATCCTTAACATATATCCACATATATCCTTAACATATATCCACATATATCCTTAACATATATCTACATATATCCACATATATCCAAAAATATCCACATATATCCAAATATATCCTTCAAATACATCCAAATATTTCCACATATATCCAAATATATCCACATATATCCAAATATATCCTTCAAATATATCTACATATATCCAAATATATCCACATATGTCCAAATATATCCAAATATATTCTTCAAATATATACAAATATATCCACATATATCCAAATATATCCACATATATCCAAATATATCCACATATATCCATATATATCCAAATATATCCTTCCCTTACAGCCAACAGCATCACATCAGCTGATGGAAATCCTCAGTTTTTCTCTGTATTTCTGTCAACAAAAAGTACTTAATTTAAAACTTTTGTTAAATTAAACAAAGTTTTGTTGAGAAAACTGAATTAATATTTCTTTATGTCAGTTTCTTTAAAAAAAAACAGATTGAGGAACCGAAACTCAGATTTACGGTAGTTTTTGAACGTTTCATGGATTGTTTTGTTCGATGCTGAGCGGACGTCCTCAGCGATGAGTGCTCTGTTTTACTTAACGCCAGTGAACATAACGCCACCGTGAAGTGCAACAGGATGAAGTCCCAGAAGGTGCGGCGGCGTCCGGACTCCTGCCACTCGTACCACCCGAAGGTGAGTGCTGAGGGTCTGGGATCACATCCAGACTACTTATCTAGACTACACACCCAGACTACACACACCCAGACTACACACCCAGACTACTCATCCAGACTACACACCCAGACTAC
>NC_048414.1:1170791-1173132 GCF_013103735.1 Etheostoma cragini | reverse complement strand
CTACTATTTTTTGGGACTGTTATTGCCACTCTTCATTTTAACCCCAACCGGTCGTCAGACACCGCCTACCAAGAGCCTGAGCCTGGGTCTGAGCCTGGGTCTAGGTCTGGGTCTGTCCCAGGTTTCTGCCTAAAAGGAAGTTTTTCCTCTCCACTGTCGCCCTGTTGCTTGCTCTGGAGGAAACTACTAGAACTGTTGGGTCCTTGTAAATTCTGGAGTGTGGTCTAGACCTGGTCTATCTGTAAAATATCTCCAGATAACTCTTGTTATGAATTGATTCTATAAATTAAATGGTTAAGTATGTGGTTGTTGTTACACGTTCTGTCCACTAGAGGGACTTCCAACACAGCGACACTACAGAACACGTTAATAGATTTTTACAGTTTTTTCTTCGTTTTGTGGTTGATGGTGTGTCTTTGTCTCCCGTCAGGTTCCTGCTGGACTTTAATCTCTGTGGTCTGTGGCACTCTGATTACTTCGTGGACGGTAAGATGTGAAACACGTTGAACGTCGTACACACTGACCGGTGGAGGAAGTGCTGATACCACCGGGTCGTAATAACCCGTACGGTTATGTTCACGCTTGGCGTCTTTTAATAAACTGCCAGCGTATCTTCTAGGCCACCGCCGACTTCTTTTCTGCAGCTCGGAGCGTTTTTTCCAAGAAAAAATGGAGTCTGAGCACAGCGAGTTATATTTGATGTGACCGGGTGCTCCGTCTACAGGGAACTCGCTTTGTTTTAGCTAACGTTAGCAGCTCCCCCCCCCCGTCTCTCTCTTTTCTTTTGCTAGCTCGCTCCACCACTTTGTTTTATCTAATGTTAGCACCACTCTCTCTCTCTCTCTCTCTCGCGTGCTTTCTCTCTCTCTCTCTTCTTTCACAAGCTTGCTCGCTCTACCACTTTGTTGTTCAATGAGTTTCCTTTATTTTCGGTACTATTTACATTGTAAATAATCACTGAAGGCATCAAAACTACGAATGAACACACGTGGGATCATGTACAGTCCTTAATCACTTTCCACCACTTGTTAAACCCGCTAGGCATCGCCTGGCTAGCGTGACGTGGTGTTAGCGTGCTGCGTTAGCCACACAGACAGTTGGACAGACGGGGGGTGCGTTTGTTTTCTTCATCTCATCTTTGTGTTTCGTTTACAAACATTCTGTTTCAAAATGGCGGCCTCATCTTCATCATCATCATCATCTCCATCGCCACCATCATCATCTTTGTCACTCCTGGCGTGTTCTCTATGATCCATCTTCACCCATCCAGCCAAGGCTGGCTATCATACAAGTGAGTACGTGTGTGTGTGTGTGTGTTTGTGTGTGTGTGTGTGTGTGTGCATAAAGAGAAAATGTCCTCACAGAGACAGAAAGACGATGAAAACACACGTTGAGGACATTTTAGTCATAGTTTGTATTAGTATTATAGTTTAAAATTCAGAGGTATTTGCTTTAGGTTCAGTTCTCACTCTGTGTGTGTGTGTGTGTGTGTGTGTGTGTGTGTGTGTGTGTGTGTGTGTGTGTGTGTGTGTGTGTGTGTGTGTGTGTGTGTGTGTGTGTGTGTGTGTGTGTGTGTGTGTGTGTGTGTGTGTGTGTGTGTGTGTGTGTGTGTGTCTCAGGTCATAAGCAGAAGAAGGTAGAAGCGTTTCAGCCCTGCGACACGGCGTATCCCGGCTTCATGTACGACCCGTCTGTCAAGGAAGCCAACAGCCTCATCAAGTGTGGACGCTGCCAGAAGTACGACACACACACACACACACACACAGACACAGACACACACACACACACACACACACAAACCTCAACAGTTACAAGATGTCCAGCTTACTTCTTGCCATCATAGGAGAACTCAACCACTCTCTTAAGATTAAAAATACACCTTCAGCTCCACCTTGTGGTCAACAAGCGTAAGCGTCCAGTGCACAGACGTTAGTTTAAACACACACACAGTGTGTTGATGCACTTCTCCACAGTTTTCACTGCATCGTTTAAATGTCAAAACTGCTTTTCTTTGTTGTGAATTTGATAAAAATTAATGAAATATAATCAGGAGTGATAGCCTGCTCTTTAATGACAAAGTAAAGAGGAAACTGAGCAATATTATATATGATATATGCATATAATGCACGTATAGGTACTGAGCATGTGTGTGTAATAACAACATTGTAATTTCTCCTTGCAGGATTAATAGTATACATTATTTATTTATCATTGTTTATTTAGTAGAATATACGCACTGTAGCTTTAACTGATGGCACCCTGCTGTTTGTGGTGTGTTTCAGGATGTTTGTGTTGTGTTTCAGGATGTTTGTGTTGTGTTTCAGGATGTTTGTGGTGTGTT
>NC_048414.1:1164208-1170691 GCF_013103735.1 Etheostoma cragini | reverse complement strand
GGGTGGAGCAGGTTGTAGCAGGTTGTAGCAGGGTGTAGCAGGGCGTAGCAGGGTGTAGCAGGGCGTAGCAGGTTGTAGCAGGGTGTAGCAGGGTGTAGCAGGGCGTAGCAGGGTGTAGCAGGGCGTAGCAGGTTGTAGCAGGGTGTAGCAGGGCGTAGTAGGCCTGAGTACGGTAGTAGTGAGTACTAATATTTATAACAGGCTGCATATGAGCACTAAATATTCAAATATCTGGTATTACAGGGAAAGACTGACAGCTCTAATACAGTCAGTTTCTTAAAAACCGCAAAGTCCAATAAAGACAAATTCCATCCATCCATCCATCCATCCATCCATCCATCCATCTTCATCCGCTTATCCGGTAGTGGGTCGCGTGACATAACAAATTGATCTATTTAATGCATGTTTTTACTTTATTAACCTTTCTTAGCTCTTTACATCGTACCTTTACCCAGCTGTGACGATGTAACCGGTTCGCAAATCAGCCTTTGTAAAACGTTTTCAAAAAATTACAAAAAGTAGGATTACAGCTGTTTCTCTGGAGGACAATCAGCCTTTTAACCCAATATTTACCTTTTTATTCCTGTCGCTCTTCTTTTGACAAGCTACTACTAACAATAATAAGAAAACAGCTGTGGAGACTCACATCAGAGCGTTGGAGAAGAGCCATCGGATCAACGCAGCGATGCAATAGAAGGGCTGCAGGAGGAAAACGTAAAGATATGATACGATACAGGAAGTGGTTTTTAATATTGCGGAGCTTTTGAATATGTCAAAATGCAGTCGAGTCACTAAAGCAGGGTGATTTTTGATATCTGTCAGAACTCGTTTTTTTTTTTTCCATTTAAGTTCATTAACTGAAAAAAAGGAAATACCATGTATTTTATTTTAGACCAAAAAAGTATTTTTTTGTTCTCAGAATTAAAATAAAAAAAACAAAACATGTATGCTGTATGAAAACATGAATAAGATGTATTTTTGTTTTAAAAAACAGTTTTTAAAAGTTTTTTGTTTCTTTGTTGCTATGAACGTGTGTCGGGTCAAGTGCCAACAGCTAACAGTTAATAAAATATTAATACAAATATACAGTTCGACTAATAATTGCTTATATACTTTCAATTTGGCATTTTAAAACAAGGCATGTGTTCAAAATCTACCAGTCATGCCGTAGGACCTCCGCTAATGTTAGCAATTAAGTGCCGTTAAACACCGTGGTTATTTAAAACTACATTATGTAATAATTATGCAGGTCTACTTGCATCTCTGACTACACCCTGATTGGAGCCATGGTCAGTGAACCTAATGAGGGACTTTCCCCGCTGTGGGATGAATAAAGGATAATATAATATAATATAATCTCAACTGATCTAATATAATCTGATCTAATCTAATCTAATGTAATGTAATCTAATGTAATGTAATGTAATCTAATGTAATGTAATGTAATGTAATGTAATCTAATGTAATGTAATGTAAGGGGAGTTGTGGATGTTGATGGTAACTCACACTGAGCAGAGGGCGGGCGCTGTTGGCGTGGTGATGACTGCTCTTACACATCGCCTGGTAGTCAAACAGCGACACTCTGCACACACACATACAACCCACACACACACACACACACACAAACACACACACACACACACACACACACACACACACACACACACAAACATGTCTTTATCTTAACATGTCTTCATCTTATAGACATCTCTTCATCTTAACTTCTCTTCATCTCAACATCTCTTCATCTCAACATCTCTTCATCTTAACATCTCTTCATCTCAACATCTCTTCATCTTAACATCTCTACATCTCTTCATCTTAACATCTCTTCATCTCAACATCTCTTCATCTTAACATCTCTTCATCTCAACATCTCTTCATCTTAACATCTCTTCATCTCAACACCTCTTCATCTCAACACCTCTTCATCTCAACATCTCTTCATCTTAACATCTCTACATCTCTTCATCTTAACATCTCTACATCTCTTCATCTTAACATCTCTTCATCTCAACATCTCTTCATCTTATCATCTCTTCATCTCAACATCTCTTCATCTCAACATCACAACATCTCTTCATCTTATCATTTCTTCATCTCAACATCTCAACATCTCTTCATCTCAACATCTCAACATCTTAACATCTCTTCATCTCAACATCTCTTCATCTCAACATCTCTACATCTCTTCATCTTAACATCTTTTCATCTTAACATCTCTTCATCTTAACATCTCAACATCTCAACATCTTATCATCTCAACATCTCAACATCTCAACATCTCAACATCTCTTCATCTTAACATCTCTTCATCTTAACATCTCTTCATCTTATCATCTTAACATCTCTTGATCTTAACATCTCTTGATCTTATCATCTCTTCATCTTAACATCTCTTCATCTCTTCATCTTAACATCTCTTTATCTTAACATCTCTTCATCTTGACATGTCTCATAAGGTGCTTTCTGTCCCTTGGTCCTACTTTTTGTACAGTCCCATCTTGAGGAGCGATGCCATCACCGACCCGTCCACCTCGCCCAAGAAGCGTCCGACCTGGAAAAACACAAAACGTGGACAGGGTTTGTTCCAAATGCTATTACATTAAATAAGACGCCCCAAAATTTGATGTTATTTTGGGTTTTTACAATTGGGTAGTTAACCCTTATGTTGTCTTCCTGTCAACCATTAAACACTATTTTCGATTTTTCTGACATTCATGTCACATTTCCAATGTTTTGGGTGCTTTTATTGATGTTTTTTCCAAAGCAATTTGATATTTCTAATGTTGACTTTTTCATCTTATTTCGAAGGCCCGTTTTTTTGTGATAACAAAACTGAAAACGGGTCGAATTTTAGGACAACATGAGGGTTAAAAAGAACGTTAATATAGGAAAATGAGTCAATTTGACCCCAACATGAGGGTGAAAGAAGACCGTGACCCTAAAACCATGACACAAACCGAATTGTGGATTTTGTGAACCGTGCCGCTCGTACTTCCTGTACCTTTAAAACAGAGTGTGTAAAGTGTTAACATGTGATTTAAAGTCTGGCCCTTAGCGGCACCCAGAGTCCTTGAATTATTCAGAGCCTTTTGTCTGAGCCGCTCCCTGCACACACTTCATCTCCTGCTGGAAGGGATTTTCCCAGCAGCCTCGGAGGACTGGCGGGTTTGCGTTAGCGGTCGGGTTCTGCTCACAGTGAAACCTGACCCTGTGTTTACCTGACAGCAGCAGCAGCAGAGGGTAAACATATGGGAATAAACTCCAAAATATGAGCCAGGGACCAAACTGCAGGCTGGCGCTCTGTCTGCAGTCTGTCGTGTTTCTGCTGGGTGAAATTCAGACTGCAGCAGAAAATAAAACTGACAGTAAAACATTGTGTTAATAAATCACAGATGGTCAGCTCCCAGTTTGAGGGAAGCTAGTCTACATCGACGAGGTTTCATTCGTAGGATTGCTCTGGTGTTGCCGAAATTACGCCGGTTTGCCCTCATTTCAATCAGATGTCCGTCCCTTTCCTCTGTGTCTGTGTTGGTGCTCTAACCTCCGGTGGATTCATGAGGACTATGGTTACCTGGTCCTCAGGTCTCTGCAGGGTAAATCCAGACAGCTAGCTAGACTATCTGTCAAATCTGAGGACTATGGTTACCTGGTCCTCAGATCTCTGCAGGGTAAATCCAGACAGCTAGCTAGACTATCTGTCCAATCTGAGGACTATGGTTACCTGGTCCCTAACTAGCTGTCCCTAACAGCTCTCTAACTATCTAGGGAGGTCCAGGGACATGTGTTCTGACAAACATTTGTACATTTGTTTCTTGATCATTAAAAGGTTTATTACATCAAAGAATTCAGCATCAATTTACAAGCTCGGCAGGAGCCTGGAGAGAGCTCTGCCAATGAACACACTCTACCTTTCAACACCTTAGACATACGCTACATAGGACATATTCAGGTCCCATGTTAGGTAACATAAAGGATTTAGTTACGTGACAAACCAAAAGATCACAACCAACCCATCACGTCCCTTCCAAAAGTTCACTCCAAATCACTGTAAACCAGCCTCGCATCAGTAGTATTTACTTTGAACAGAACCTGATTCAAGCTGCTCATTAGATACCACATTGGTACATTAACTTCAAAACAACTCTGAATTCCTAAGCTCGTTAGGAGTTGCTATGGAGCCCCCTGGCAACGCTCAGGCTCATTCACTACCACACTGTTACTGTAGTTTTTGCCAGGTCTGACATGTGTGCAAAAATGCGAGTGACATCACAGAATAATAATTATAATCCTTACAAAAAACAACAGGTTCCTTCGCACCTCCGTGCCCGGGCGCCGGTGTTTATGAGTCTAACCTGAGGATGAACAGCGGCCTCCTCAGACCGCATCATCGATCCAACCGACCAATAACAAGCCGGCTCACCACACTTCCTCACCACGACCCACTGCTGTTTGCCAGCACTGATTTCAATCCTCTGCTGATTAAATATTTACCGTACCCTGCAATGCACTCCACCTTCACACCACAGTGGCTCCAACGCCGGGGAGGATTCTGGGTGTTTCCACAAACCTTCCTGCAAAGCCCAGAGCTCAGCAAAAACACAGAGGAGGCACTTTATCACAATATCTGCTTAGTAAGGCGACTGGGAACGCAGCAGACATGCAAATAAAGAAAAATGAGCCTCTACGGTACATGACTCTGGCTTTAAGGTCACACCTGCTGCGTGGAGACTTTATCAACGTCACACAATAGTTATGTAATCACCACTGAGATTTGTTTGTGTCAGGAGTTAAAGACTTTTCCCCCCCTCTGGCAGCCATATTTGAGGTTGTTTGTTTTGGGCTGTGTCTCAATTTGCATGCTTCAATATCTACATGTGCTATTCTGAGTGTTGTATGTATATATATATATATGTATTTATACACCTGTGAGTGTACATATACATCATGAGCTCTGGGCGCCCCGTGAAGGACGCTTGTCAAAACGTACGAGAAAGCTTTTTGATGCTTTGGTCGCTCTGATGAGGCATTAGAAACCTTTTATAACATAGTTATATAATGACAGAATCTGTATTGTATTTGTATTGACATTAGTGTTAGCCGCTGAACCGCGTCATAGCTCATTACCATCATGGTTGACCTAATTTCTACTTTATGAATGAGGATCAACATGCTCAAAACGCCTAAAACCATGGTTCAGTTTCTGTCTCCCCTGCAAGTTTGGTTTGGACCAAAGAACTTCTTCAGTCGAGGCCAGCTCTAGAACACGTTGCAGACTTAGCTTTAACATACACTCGGTGTCCACCGAGCTAACACTACTGCGGTCTAACACAACACTCCTGCTACCTTTGACCTTCATGAAGTTTGTAATGTTCAGTTTGACTCTGGTCTCGTTTGGAGTGGAGACTAAAGACAGATCGCGGCTCCAGCTGTTTGTTTCTAGCCCGCTCAGATCAACCTGTTATTACGTAAGAGAGAACCGAACCGTGCTCCTCTGTGGAGGAGACAGAGGACTGAACACATGCAGCTCAGTGGCTCAGGCTGGACGTCAGTTTGACCCCGACAGATGTCCCAGGACGACCTCTAAACCTCAGCGCGGCCAGCTGCTGCTGCACAGCTGGCCCTCGGGGTCACCTGGAACATTAAAGGCATGTTCCCCCTAACTAAACCCTTAACCCAACAACCATCTGAGTGTTGGGCATGAACCATGATTGTGTCTATGTGTGTGTGTGTGTGTGTGTGTGTGTGTGTCTGTGTGTGTGTGTGTGTGTGTGTGTGTATAAAGATAAAACGTCCTCTCAGAGACAGAAAGATGATGATACCACGTTGAAAAACACGCTCAGGACATTTTAATAGTTTAATCAGTTCAAATTAGAAGGGAGGTGCCTTGGGTTTAGTGTGTGTGTGTGTGTGTGTGTGTGTGTGTGTGTGTGTGTGTGTGTGTGTGTGTGTGTGTGTGTGTGTGTGTGTGTGTGTGTGTGTGGATTAATCCTCCGTATTATGGCTCCTAAAAGGCGGAGTTAATCCGGCGCTAACGAGCAGCTGTCAGATGGACAACCACTCCAACAAGTTACGTCTTCATGTACGGAAGCCCATTAAGGTCAACGAGAGACAAGAAATATCCATCATTCATTGTTTTCATAAGGAACACGTAAAAGCTGTGGGACAATAAATCGAAATCTGACTACAGTCTTAATGATATTAAACTAAAGATATTTAAATTTAAAGTCAAAATTAGGAAACAAATGTTTTACTAACCAATAAAACCAGAGGACCATCTCTTTGGAACAATCTACCGGCATCACTACAATCAGCATCTACATTATTATTGTACTTTGGTATAATTGGTATTCTTATGCAACAACTTGTGTAGCAAAAGTAGACAAAAGAATTGTTTTCCATCAGTTCGTTTATAGATATTGACATTTCATATATGTGGAAAAGGGACAAAACTAGCTCTTCTAAATATTGGGGGGGGGG
>NC_048414.1:1160339-1164108 GCF_013103735.1 Etheostoma cragini | reverse complement strand
GGGGGGAATGAGAGGGGGAAACGCCAGAGCAGGGGGGAATGAGATGGGGGAACACAGTAGAAGTACATTTTTTCTTAAAACAAAAAGTAAAAGACAATGTAGGCTGAGATCTTACCTCCTTCCGGTCTTTGGACAGCAGGACGAAGCCGTTGTTGTCGACCAGGAAACAGTTCAGGTCCTGAGCAGGAAGCAGAGGAGGAAGAGGAAGAGGAAGAGGAGGAAGAGGAAGAGGAGGAAGCAAACAAAGGAGAAGCATGTTTAAGGTTTCTCAAGGTGTTCAGGGCTGGTCTTGAGCAGACGGAGCACCGAGGGGGAGGGCTCGACGCTTTAAGGAAAAAATCCAATTGTTATTTTTCTGCCAGATATTAAGATATTAGATTTACTTTTTTTTAAAGTTAAGCTAAAGTTTAATATTCCCTGTGTACCAGTTAAACATGTCGTGGAGCATTATAACACGAGACTCCATCAACGCTGCTCTATGTCTGTATGCGAGGATGAGAACATCGACATGGATCACCAGCGTCCCAAGTAATATGTAACATTATGCCAGTGTTCATCTTATTAAAAACAGTAAATACAACAACAACAAAAAGAGGAATAAAGGAAGTTAAACCAAACAGTCACTTTGGTTTTAAAATGATGAATTAATTCATCGTTCAGCCCGATTAGAGGGTAACTTACAGCACTCTCACAGCTGAGAGGACACACGCCATCGGTGGATGAACACTGAGAGAGAGAGAGAGAGAGAGAGAGAGAGAGAGAGAGAGAGAGAGAGAGGGAGAGAGAGAGAGAGGGAGAGAGAGAGAGAGAGAAGGGTCAAAGGTCATCGCATCGTCACCAACAGGAGAAACAAGCTGAGAAATCAATCATCAATAATCAATAATCAGTGTTTACTCACGTCTGTGTTGCTGGGCTGGGAGCAACAGGGAGGAGAAAGAAGGGATGAAGATTATTAAAATACAAAATGGAAGAAATATTTTGACCATCGCAACGACATAGAAATAAAACTTTAAAAAAATGACTTCAAAGTTCCCCAACCGATTTAAAGCAGTCTGTGTGTTATATTAATAACACAGCGGGAGAGTATCTCTTCGGAAATTAAAAAGTTGGATTTGAGTAACATTTTAAAGTGTTATAATCTGTTCATGTGTTAGTTTTAGTTTTAGAGTTTTTTTTTTATAGTTGCACAAAGGGCAAAAGGAACCTAAATACAGATTGTGGTAAATAGAGAAGTATATAAATATCAGAGTAAAAAATATAAATGAAGGTATATAAGGAGTGTGGATATGTACCATATTTACATAATTAAGGAATTGTTATGGTAAACAGTAACATCATAATAGAAGAGTATTGCACATTATAATTTAAGCTGGTGTTATTGTGCAAAACAGATAATATTGTCCAGTTTAAAACTAACTACCTAACTGAGTGTGTGTGTGTGTGTGTGTGTGTGTGTGTGTCAGACACTAAGAGGGCGGAGTTAAAAAGTCTGATTGCCACAGGCAGGAATGACTTCCTGTGGCGCTCTGTGGTGTATTGTGGGAGAATGAGTCTTGCACTGACAGTGCTCCTGTGATTGAGCAGCGAGCCATGGAGTGGGTGGGAGACATTGTCCAAGACGGCATGTAGTTTGGACAGCGTCCTCCTCTCTCCGACACCACCCACAGAGAGTCCAGCTCCACCCCCCCACATGGTCCTGCAGATGTTGAAGGACCTCAGACTCCTCAGAAAGCAGAGACGGCTTCGGTCCTTCCTGTAGAGGACTCGAGTGCTCTTGTCCCGGTCCAGGTTGTTGTCCAAATGCACTACCAGGTATCTGTAGTCCTCCTCCATGTCCCCACTGACCCCCTGGATGGAAACAGGGCTCGCTGGTGCAGGAGGATGTGAATCAGAGGTGACAGGATGTGAAGGACTCCGTAGATGATCGCATGGCCTCAAGTCAACAAGCCGTCCTGTGAACGCGCTAAAGGTCCCGTCACAGCTGTCGGCTCAGATTAATGTCCCCTCTGCAGGACACCTGCACCCATTCAGCCGCCACTCTGCTGCAAGAGGCGCTCGCAAGGACACTGTGTGTGTGTGTGTGTGTGTGTGTGTGTGTGTGTGTGTGTGTAAGTTTGCCAGCCTCGTGTAAAATCTGGAGACACATTTCGGAGTCCAATGAATGTCGGAGGGAGGCTGTAAGGTTCGTTACACATTAGGAATGAAAAGTGATTAATACGGAGTTTCCTTTTATTAGATCTTAAGAACTAGCGGGGGGGAAATAAAAACAAGTAAGGTTCGTCCTGTGGAGGGCGCCAGACGCGAGACCAAGACTGTGCCTAATCGTTAAGGTGTTTATCCGGTGTATGGGGTTGATTTGAGGAAATCTCAAAGTCACTGGACCCAGAGTCACATCAGCATGTACTACAACGACATCTAGTTTTATGGTTTGTGAAGAGTCCCCCCCCCCCAAAAAAAAGGATAAAGTCCTGCTAGCTTGGTGGGTTAGTTCAGGGCCCCAGTAGCTCACCAACAAGCCCCTCCAGTCACTTCATCATCAAACTTCTACGTCCAACAGCCCCATAATTTGGCGTAAATTAAGTCCACTCGTCCACTTGGAGGTTTTAACGGAGCAGGGCTAAATGTAGCATGCTAACATCCAAACATCCCCATGTTAACACCATTTATTTAGAGTTAGATTGTTGGCTGAAGCTCCGCTTTTCATTTGAAAGATTAGAAAATTCAAGGATGATTTAATTTTCATCCTGTGAAATGACGGTGATTAAAGGATGAAAACGGTTCCAGAGCCGAGCGGGAAACATTCATCTTTCCTTCTGTTAACGGGTCAAATCAAGCTGCTTTATGTCTCATTCCTCTTTAATCTTAATATGAAACAAGAGACTTAATGCACACAATTAATGGGTTCTGCTCCCTAATGAAGCAAAAGGAAAATTAAAAAACTGACCTCTGAATCCAGACGATTATTATTCACACTAGAGTCCGATAAAGGATCTTTAAGCCTTGTCTAGTATTCGGGTTAAATTGAAGAAAAATGGTCCAAGTTCCATGTTTTCTTCCTGAAATCAGCGTCCTTTCCTTATTTCCTGAGATAAACATGTATTCCTGACTCAGAACATTATTCTGGATATGACACTTATGTTGTTTCCATAGTGGATTTTTAACATGAATTATAACTTATGATAAAAACCCCACTTCCATGTTTAATAGTGTGCTAGTAGAGACTGATGCATTCCCTAAACATAGATGTTATCTCAGCTGTTGGAAATGGAGATAAAGATGATATTTGTTGATAGATTATGAAGTAACATTTTATTTCAGAATAGTTTTTAAAACCCCAAATAAGTCACGGTGAGGTGAAGACATACTTGGTTATTTAAAACTCCAATATGCCGATATACATATATATATTTTAAATCCAGAAACACTTGTTTTGGGGAGATACTGGGTGAAGATGTTTGTGTGATGGTGGTCAGGTTTGGGATGAAGGTCTTTGAGTTTGTTATCGGTCAGTTATGCACTGATTATTGAGTTTTTACCTTCTGTTTGATCTGCTGGTTTGGTTCTCTGTCCATAAAAAACAAAAACCACTAGGTCCGGGCAGGGCCTGTCTGTGTGGAGTTTGCAAGTTCTCCCCACGTTTGTGAAAAGACATGCATGCTGGGTAACTAGGACTACAGTTTAAAATCCCTATGGTTACCTGGTCCTCAGGTCTCTGCAGGGTAAATCCAGACCGCTAGCTGGACTATCTGTCCAATCTGAGGACTATGGT
>NC_048414.1:1159656-1160239 GCF_013103735.1 Etheostoma cragini | reverse complement strand
AGGACTATGGTTACCTGGTCCTCAGATCTCTGCAGGGTAAATCCAGACCGCTAGCTGGACTATCTGTCCAATCTGAGGTTTCTGTATCTATTTACTAATGTGTTTTAGACACTGTGTATTTCGTGTGTTCCCGTATTGTTGTGGGTCCTTATTTCTGTACAAACAATTGCTCCTCTGGGACAATAAAGTTACCTTGAATCATGAAACTAAAATAAAATACAGTGTGTTAAATGGGAAAAAAGTTATGTTTTTTTACCAAAAAGTTTTTTTAAAGCTGTAATCGGGATACCAGGACACTCTGAGACGGCGACATTTTAGCTGAAGGTTATCTTAACGTCAGAAGCTCACACCGGGGGCCTAGTTATGGTGAATGTTAAAGGGTAGAAGACATCATCACGAGTGAGTTTCTCTGCTCACCTGCTTGGCCATGGCCCAGAACCTCTTTTCCAGCATTTCCAAGGACAGCTGCACCCCGATCGCTAAAAATAGACAACACAAACACCCGTTAAAGACAGACGTAGGACACGGTGGACTCTGCAGAGCCAGACTGTTTGTTGGGGAATGGGGGGGGGGGGGGGGGGGG
>NC_048414.1:1154638-1159646 GCF_013103735.1 Etheostoma cragini | reverse complement strand
GGAAATCAATGCGACCCCGGGTTCACCTCTGCTTGACGCTAATGACGGGGTGTAAACATTGATGAGAGCGCGTGCTCCCTGCAGACGGGGTGAGGACACCGTCACTGCCTCGGAGATCAGTCTCTCAGTGATTAGTCCGACCAGACCGCACAGCATTCTGGGACGGCTTACTGGCATTTCTTTCAACCAATCACACTCGTCTTGTGATTGGTTGAAAGACACATCTCACTTCTTTACTATCTTTGTTGGGAGTCACACTTGTGGAATACCTGCACGACAGGGACAGGAAGTAGTTCTTTTGGAGATTATGGTCAACTAGTGTGTGCTGTAGCAGTGTTTTACCATTGAGAACCAGCTAGCATGCTAGCGCTAGCATGTGCTACGGTTAGCCACCTCGTCTCTAGTGACGTAGAAAGCCGTGCAGATGTTGAACAGCTCACCCGGAGACTGAAGACAGAGGACACTCAGAAACCAGATCTCACTCAAAACACCACGGATGGTTTTATTTCCCTAGTGTGTATGCATGTGGAAGCACCAGAGACACAAAATAACAGCCCAAATCCCAGAAAAGAGATTTTTTCATAATATGGGCACTTTAAGACTCTTCTCACTACCATGCAGTAGTGAGTAAATGCAGGTGCACTTTGACTTCCTGTAAGGTTTCAGCGTAACTTCATTTTTATCTCAAATCTTGGGCATCTCCATCCTTGACCTGCCGGCTGCTGTTTGACCGACATAGAAAAATCAAAATACAGACACCAAATGTCTTAATTACATTTGAAATAGTTTTAATATGAAAGGAATCACACTCCCATTTGGTGGACGTCCCCACACTGTTGCACAGACACAAACACACACACACACACACACACACACACACACACACACACACAGTGTGTCTCACTATCTTTGTGGGGACCCATCATTGACATAAAGCATTCCCTAGTACCTTACCCTAACCTTAACCATCAAACAGCCCTTTAACGTTAAGGGGATCAGCATTTTGTCCCCACAAAGCTGTCAGGACCCCATAAGTAAGCTGTATTCCCAGTTTTTGGTTTCCCACAAATGCAGCTAAACATGGTACACACACACACACACACTAAATTAGTTTTCCAGTGCAGAAAAGCGTCAGCAACCCTCGATCCCTGCTGAAGTCCGACGGTGCATCAGGCTCTACATGTGGAGTCGTCGTGTTTTTCTTCGGGCCGTCAGCGGTCTCCTCCCCAGACTGAAGAGGTCTAAATAAAACCCGTTCAGCTGATGGTCCAACAGGGCTAACCCGAGACTAACTACGTTCTGAAGAACTCTGCTAAATGTTGATTTCCGGCTCGTTATTGGCTGCATTGTTGGTGCACCTGACACTGAAACAGGAAGCTGTTCCCATGCTAAGGTCCCAGTTTCTTTAACCAATGACTGCTGATTCCTTCTCTTCTGATTCAACACACACACACACACACACACACACACACACACACACACGTACATATACATACACCGCTCATTTTAGGGATCGTTGTCTCTTTCTCTCCTTCAGTGGTCGGTCTGGTGGAACCATTACACGGCGTTTCTTTCTCCGTGTGCTAACTGAATAACATCCATGTGTTAAGAGGACTTTTTACATGCTTTATAAGTTTCTGGTGATTCCCCGTCAGCCTCATCTCGGGAGAACAAACAGAATAGATAGATAGATAGATAGATAGATATTTATTGATCCCAAAAAAATGGGAAATTACAGTGTTACAGCAGCACACAAAATATACATACATCCAATATACATGAAATAATAATAATTATAATAACAAAATATAAGAATAAAATATAAGAATGTAAGAACAAATATTTAAGTATATACAAGATCGGGAAAAAAACTAAATGTGCAACTGTTTAAATATAAGTATGCTAAAAAAATGTAAATGAACCAATCGTTCCGGTTGCCCTTATTGCAATATTGTGGTGATGATTGAGTGTCATCTAGCAGCCAGGGATGAAGTGTTGAAGAGTTTTATTGTCTGTGGTAGGAATGATTTCCTGTAGCGGTCCGTGCGGCATTTAAACTGTCGGAGCCTCTTTGAGAATGTTTTATTTGGAAATATTTAAAGCAGATTTTTCAGACGTCGATAAAAACTTTAATGTTACCTTAAAGGATGAGACGTCTCTTAAAAAGGAGCGAAGGTAACGTAAAGTATAAAGTTCGTGTCTAGTGGTTTTCTCTCTGCAGCATCGAGGAGGATCTGCAGTCAGGGAACCGCTCAATAACCACCAAGAGAAGCTTTACAGCTGCTCTGGCTCCCAATCACACAGCACATAGGGGGCTCAGTGTGTGTGTGTGTGTCGTTGTGCGTGTGTGTGTGTCTGTGTGTGTGTCATTGTGCGTGTGTGCGCGCATGTACGTAAGTGTGTATGTGTGTGTCTGTGTGTGCGTCAGTGTGCGTGTTTGTGCTAGTTTGTGTGTGTGTGTGCGTGCTTTAGTGTGTGCCTGCCAGTGCGTGTGTGCATGTGGAAAGGTGTATGCGTGCGTGGATGTCTGTGTGTGTGCATATGCGTGCCAGTGCGTGTCAGTGTGTTTGTGTGTATGTGTGTGTGTGTGTGTCTGTGTGTGTGTCTGAGTGCCAATGCGTGCGTCAGTGTGTTTGTGTGAGTTAGTGAGTGAGTGAGTGAGTGGGTGAGAGTATGTGTGTGTGTGTGCGAGTGTGTGTGCATATGCGTGCCAATGCGTGTCAGTGTGTTTGTGTGTGTGTGTGTGTGTGTGTCTGTGTGTGCGTGCCAGTGCGTATGTCAGTGTGTGTGAGTGTATGTGTGTGTGTGTGTGTGTGTGTGTCTGTGTGTGAGTGCGTGCGTGTGTAAGTGTGTGTGTGAGTGTATGTGTGTGTGTGTGTGTGTGTGTAGAAGAGTTTTCATTTTTGAAGTGACAACAACACTTGGAGATATAACATCGGTCTGAGAGGAAACGACCCCCGCCGGTCCTCTAACGCCGCGCCGCTGAGTGACGAGCTGCTGCCGACAGCCGGGGCCCCTCTGGGACCCCCTACGGGACCCTCTGGGACCCCCTACGGGCCCCTCTGGGACCCCCTACGGGACCCTCTGGGACCCCCCTACAGGGCCCTCTGGGACCCCCTACGGGACCCTCTGGGACCCCCCTACAGGGCCCTCTGGGACCCCCCTACAGGGCCCTCTGGGACCCCCTACGGGACCCTCTGGGACCCTCCTACGGGGCTCTCTGGGACCCCCCTACAGGGCCCTCTGGAACCCCCTACGGGACCCTCTGGGACCCCCCTACAGGGCCCTCTGGGACCCCCCTACGGGACCCTCTGGGACCCCCCTACGGGACCCTCTGGGACCCCCCTACATGGCCCTCTGGGACCCCCCTACGGGACCCTCTGGGACCCCCCTACGGGGCCCCCCTACGGGGCCCTCTGGCCCGGATCTCCGCAGGCACACGCAGGTTTTTAATTGCTCCGGTATTGACTTTGCTTTAAAAGTTCATGAACCCAGAATCCGGCCGGAGTGAAAAACCCAGTCGGACTGAAACTGGATTTTTGGGTTTAGTTGAGTTTAGTTGAGTTTAGTTGAGTTTGACAGAAATGCAACGACAGATTATCTTCCAGTACATATTCTGGACTAAAACTGCGTGATATTAAAAAACAAAATGCAACATTATCCCAGATACTGAATCAGAAGTGTTGTCGGTTCTGCTGCTCTCTGTGTTCTACTAAAATACAACAAATGATGAAATGTTGAATTTTAAACAAATGAAAGGAAATCATTTCCAAGTTTCTTTTAAGGAACAAATGGAAAACTGAATTGATGTAAAAAGGCAGCACTAAAAAAAGTGAAAGTAACATTTTCAAGCGCGGATTCTTTCTCCTAACCCACAAAAAAAAGTGTAATTTGCAATAAGTCGCAGTCTTTCGCGACGTGTTTATGGCGCCAGTTGAACAAAAAACATGAAATGTTCCTTGATAAGGAGCTTTTTTTAATACGTTTTATAACACCGTGACTAGAGCCCCACCAATAAATTGGTGGCCCGATAATATTGGCCGATATGAGGAATTTCCCGATCTATCGGCATTTAAAAGATTTTTAAAATGTTTTCACTTTAATGACATTTTTGTGACTTTGTTGTGCATTTTTTCACGTTTTAGTCACTTTTTTTTGACATTTGTCTTTTTTGACAGTTCTTTTATCGATTATGTTTTTCTCCAAATGCTATAAAATTGACAAAAAAAACACCCAAATTCAATGTAAGTAGTGAACTGATTATTTGTTTACCTTGTGAAACCATCCACGGTACTTTTTTGGACAATTTGTTTGAAAGAAACCCAAATTTCTGATGAAGAAACCTTTTAACCCTCCTGCTGTTTTTGGGTCTAATTCGTCCGCTTTCCAAAAAGTTTATTTTTCAGATAGATTTTCCCAAAAAGTTACGAGGATGGTTCCCAACAACGCTCCTCACAAGTTAAATAATGAGGTCACTACTTTCATTGAATTTGTGTGTTTTTTTGTCAATTTTATAGCATTTGGAGAAAAAACAATTGGCAAAAGAACTTAAAAAAAAAAAGGTGTAAAAAAGAGAGAAAAATGTAAATAAAAGTGACTAAAATGTGAACAAATGTCAAAAAGTAACAAATGGGTCAAAAAAAGTGACAATGTAAAAAAAAGCTTTAAAATTGGGGGAAAAATTCATAAATATTTCAAACGGCTCAGAGGAAGTTGAGAAACATTGAAAAAGTGACAAAATATTGGGGGAAAGTTACAAAAGGGTCGAAAAAAAAAAAGACGACATTAAACTCGATAAAAAGGTTTTTCATTTTAAATCCAGTGTCCTGGTAAGCCAACAGGAGGGCCAACAGTGGGGTACTAGTACTTCAAGTACAGGATCTGAATACTACTACAGGATCTGAGTACTACTACAGGATCTGAGTACTACTACAGGATCTGAATACTTCTTCCACCGCTGTAGTACTTTAAGTACAGGATCTGAGTACTTCTTCCACCGCTGTAGTAC
>NC_048414.1:1153465-1154538 GCF_013103735.1 Etheostoma cragini | reverse complement strand
CAGAGACGATAGGACGGAGCTCAGAGACGATAGGACGGAGCTCAGAGACGATAGGACGGGGCTCAGAGACGATAGGACCGGGCTCAGAGACAATAAGACGGAGCTGACGGAGCAGCGATGTGGACAAAGAGGAGGGAGACAACGACGTTTAATCCGGAGGAAAACTCCAGTCCAGCTTCTGGTTTCTGGTTCTAACAGACGCTTTGAGATTCTGGCTTTCAACGAGGACTCGAGCTGCTGCCGTGTTAATCCGAGACCAGTTTCTGTCCTTGAAGACAAAGTCTGGATTCTGGGCTCAGATCTGTTCAAATCAGATTGTTTTTTTCTTCTTTTTCTCTTCTCTTCTGAACGCTGCAGATGAAGCAGAACAACAACAGTTTCTGTCTCCGTTCTCTGTTTGGAGGCTGAACCAGCAGAGCCGACGGTGAGCGGTGTGTGTGTGTGTGTGTGTGTGTGTGTGTGTGTGTGTGTGTGTGTGTGTGTGTGTGTAGATACTAAATAACGTGCAGTGAAAGTGATGAATAGTGAGTGTCCTGCATTCTCATACTGACTAGTACTTGCTAAGTGTACTTTTGGTTTGTTTTTCCTCATTGGGAACCCCTTACTGAAAATAAAGGAAAATCTTAACGCTACGTAATGATGGACCTGTCAATCAATTTTAATTAAGTCCACGATTAACTGATGAATGGTTTTGCTTACAAAATATTAGAGAATTGCAAAAAAAGCGTCCCCGTTTCCCAGAGCCCGAGGTGACGTCTTCAAACGTTTAACTTTGTCCGAACAACAGTTCTAAAGTTGCTTATAAAGGAACTTCTGCTTACTAATTATCACATTAGCTCCCTTTACTCTTCTGTCAACTGACACAACGTTATTTTAGGGAATCGTGTGTTTGTTTGTCTCTTGTCTCTGTTTCCACACACTGACGTCAGCTCCATAAAGAACTGGTTTCGCTGTGGAAGAGCTCCACTGTTCTGCACAGAGTGGGCTTTAAAGCCCACCCAGCACCGACCGGGTCTCAGACCTGATCCCCCCACAGAGGGTCGGACCGCGCCGAGACTCTTGCGGCTGAATCA
>NC_048414.1:1153137-1153455 GCF_013103735.1 Etheostoma cragini | reverse complement strand
CCCCCCCCCCGCAGCCGGGTTCTGAAACCAGTTCTTACAGCAGAGTCCTGTGCTTGGTTTTGGAACTGAATGTAAACAAGCTGGAATCTCTGCCTGTCCACATACTTTTGGCCAGGTTGTGTTTTGGAGTCAAATACGCTTTTTGGTTCTATGAAAACAGACAGAGCTTAAATTAAAATACACTTCATCCAGTTGGAGTTTTATTTAGTTTATTCCTTTGCTTTAAATAGAGAGAGTCTAAAAGCATGTGTGTGTGTGTGTGTGTGTGTGAGAGTGTGTGTGTGTGTGTGTGTCTGTGTGTGTGTGAGTGTGTGTGTG
>NC_048414.1:1151898-1153037 GCF_013103735.1 Etheostoma cragini | reverse complement strand
CTCGGCCCTTTATGGGCCGAATGCTCGGCTGCATCGTTCTCAGGCTGTTTGGGAGGCAAAGTGCAGCCGGGGTGGGGGTGGGGGGGGCTGCCTGTCAGAGGCCATTACGCAGATAGCAGGATGCCCCGTTAGAGCACAGAAAACCGGGCCGATGCACTGCAGATGAAGCAGGGGACACATCGGCAGGACTCCAGTGACGAAATCCCAACGGCCGGGTTATAAATCGGGATAATTATCAACTTTTATGAATGTAAAATGTCGGTTTTGCTGCTTTTTGCAGCACAATGTCGACTCACAAACAGGTAGAGTGAACGTGATGCCGGAGGGTTGCTGGTTTTAATCCCCGGGGCCGTGATAAGTTAGAGCGATGAAGTTAGAAATCCAACGTCGAGGTTGGATTTGAGGGTCGCTGCCATCATGGTCTGTTGGTGGAGAGTTTGATCAGGAAGCAGCGGAGCGACGGTGAGAGGCTGAGCCAATCACAACTAACACCCGACGCCACAAAGACTCACGTCAGAGGGGGTTGAATTAGCTGCTGAGAGCCAGACTCACTAAAGGAAACAATATACAGTGCTGTGCAAAGGTATTGTGGAAGAAAATGCTGCAAATAAGTATGCTTTCAAAAACATGAAGTATTAAAGTATTTTGATCAATTTACCAAATGCAAAGTGAACAAAAGAAAAATCGGAATCACATCAATATTTGGCGTTACTACCCTTTGCCTTCAAATGAGAAGAATACTCGCCCAAAAAGTGAATATTTACACGCCGCTTTGAAATAAAAAATTAAGAGGACAAATTTGAAAGAAAATGGGGAAATCTTTTTTTTCAAACATCAAAAAATATCCAAATCTAGACTGAATCTCACAGATCAACCGGCTGGGTCGGGTTGGAGTTTAGGCGAATGTGACGTCTCTGCTCTCGGTGCCGTCTTCAGAAGACACGAGTCCAAAAGACAGAGACGCAGAGACGAGAGGCAGAGACAAGGGGCAGAGACGAGGGTCAGAGACGAGGGTCAGAGACGAGGGGCAGAGACGAGGGACAGAGACGAGGGACAGAGACGAGGGGCAGATACAAGGGACAGGTACGAGGGGTGGAGACGAGAGGCAGAGACGAGGGACAGGTACGAGGGGTGGAGAC
>NC_048414.1:1144356-1151798 GCF_013103735.1 Etheostoma cragini | reverse complement strand
GCAGAGACGAGGGGCGGAGACGAGGGGTGGAGACGAGGGGCAGAGACGAGGGGCAGAGACGAGGGACAGAGACGAGGGACACGCTGAAAGACCCCGGTGAGTGAGGACGGGAGAAGCAGGCGGGGGCACCTTCAGCTCTTGATGGACAGAAGATGACACGCAGGTCCCCGGCCTGCAAGCTCAGAAGTGTTTAGATGTGTGTCAACATGTAACCGTGTGTGGGTGTGTGTGTAGTGTGTGTGTGTGTAGTGTGTGTGTGTGTGTGTGTAGTGTGTTGATTAGGACTGTTCTCCATTTCAAAAAATCTTAGTTGACTAAGGCTGAAACGATGTTGTCCACTAATCAACACGGTGATTTAAAGGTGCAGTACGAGTTCCTGCACGGTCCCTTCTGCTCACGTTCAAAGTATATTTCAAACAAAACAGACCAAGCACCCCCCCCCCCCCCCCCCCCCCCCCCCCCCCCCCCCTTATGTTTCCATAACTGTCATGACTGACTAACAGTCACTAACCCCCACCTCCACCCCCCCCCCCCAAACATTGATTGCCTGGAGTGGTTTCTAGTGTCTGTTTGACGGTTACGCCCCCGTATTGTCCCCGAGACCGGGCTTTTTGAGGGGACTATTGAGGGGGCAGGCAGCCCTGGAACCAATGGACGTATAGTAAGGACGTGGATCCAGCGTTGGGGGTGGAGCCTAGTTCATCTCTGTGGGAGCTGCTTCTTTACTGTGCTGCCCATAGAGCAGGCGCAATGGAGACTTCTGTCGAGCTCGGCTACTCCGTGTTTAGCTCGTCGCTAACTTACGCGGATTAAATGATTTCATCGTGCAAAATGTGCAAAATTGAACCAAATGGATAACACTCTGGAAGGGAATTCAGAGTGTTCGTGCAACACAGAAATTGTATTTCCGCCATTTGGCCGCTATGTTTAATTAGCTTCAAAGCCCGGTGCACTTCCTGTGGGTCTGCTGGAACCATCAGGTCCAGGTCCAACAAGTCTTCATCCTGTAAGGACATGACAGGTTGCTTCCAGGTTGGTTGCTGAGGAAACAAACACCAGCTGCTTTAAGCTTTTTCTGGTCAGAAAGGTCTGCAGACAGCCTAAGCATCTGTACTTATTCTACATTATCTTCTGCACACATGTAGAGGAAGTGCTTGTCATGTGAGGGCTAAGGCTCTGACTTTGCACTTCTGATTTCTTGTCTCCTGATGATGTGAAGTGACGTCAAGTATTCATCTGGGGGCCACGTTCGCCTCTCGTCATCGCCCTCCTCGCCCTCCTCTACCTGCATTGTATTTCTTCTGTTTTGTAAAGGGCCGGCTGTGGCCCTGAAGGCACCTCGCTGCCTCACGCGGGCCGCAGAGCAGGGACGGGCAGCATTGTGCCAACCGAACAAAAGACAGACCTGCGACAAAAGAAAGCCCCTGAGGCGGCTGTTCTCTGGCTCTTTATAGCATCTACAGACGAATGATGGAGTGACAGCACTCTTCTCTACCTCTGCATACCTCAGTGCCCATAAACTGCCTCAGAGATCAAGGAGGGAAATAAAAATAGCAATATTAAAAACCATTAATCAAACAAAACGCTAAAGTTCTTCTCGATTGTGTGTGTGAAACAAAGCTGACGCTGTCCTGTATCTGCAGCGTACAGGAACTGCACGAGGGCGTCGAGGAGAGAGAAGTTTTCGTCGACTTGTTTCCGATGTCGCTGGACGAAAGAACAGAGAGATTATTCCACTTTATTGGGAAGCTTGTGTGTTCTCTCTGAGAGAGGAAGGCAAAGAAGGAAAAAGGATTGAGGATAAGTGAGAAGCTGTGAGTTACAGCCCGACCCTGGCCCTGCGTTGCCAACACACCGTAGATCAGCTCTGCCGGAGACTAAGCTGTTGATGGTTTTTAATCAGCGTGCACCAAATACTGCACTTAATCTCGCGTATCATGTTGCACTCTTTATGGCGGCTGGGAGTTTTTTTTAATAAACAGGCCAGGGGAAAGAAAATCCTCCATATAAATAAATCCCTGGTCCAGATGCAAAGCGTGGAGTATGAAGGAGTAAATGTTGTACGTGCTATCGATGGGATGAATGGAAGAATGGACGTGTAAAAGCTGAAAGAGAGCAAAGTCAATCTAAACAACGCTCACAAAGGATTATCCTTTATTACGCCGTAGTCGTTTCAGTCATCCATTCATTTTCTCATTTCTGTCTTAAATAAATAACTTCTTGTTTGACAGGTGCTCTAAGGGATGCCACGCATGTTTTTAGGTTACAACATTTGTCACATATAGCAAACATCTCCTCACTATCTGCTAGCTGCCTGTCCCCTGAACACACTGTAAAAACATCTCACTATCTGCTAGCTGCCTGTCCCCTGAACACACTGTAAAAACATCTCACTATCTGATAGCTGTCTGTCCCCTGAACACACTGAGCCACTCTGCACCGCCAAACATGACCAGCAGTGTTTCAGCGACTCCGACCTGTGGCCTTTTGCTCCATGTCATCCCCCCCCCCCCTTTCATGTCTCCAGCTGTCCTGTCAAATGCCCCCAAAAGATAATCTCACAGCTCTTTTCCCATTACAACATCTCCTATGCTGTCTCCTTTTTACTTTTGTCCAGGACGCACTCCACAGCTGGACGTTGGTCTGAACCGGCAGGGTGCGGAGACATCTGGATGAGAGTCTGAAGTTACAGTGGAGTCAATGTGACAGACATGAAGAACCCGAACCAGTATGGTGGAAGTCACCTGGAGAGTCTGGGTGAGTCCGGACTGACGCCTCATAGTAGACTCCACGGTTGTTAACGAAGCAGACAGAAGAGAAAGCAGAGAAGCACTTTGATGAAGTCCGTTAGTGCTGTTAGTCAGGCTGAGCAGAGATGTCAGCCCTTATCTGGATTACTTTTGGAGTCATTATATAATCTCCAAGAGATGTTTCTTTTGTGTTTGACTTCCACGTAACTGTAGGCTGAGAAGACGAGGGTTTTCTGATGTTAAGTTAAATGGTCTCAGACCTGAACGCCAATCTTTATTGATGAAATAAAGATCTTATTATTGCGTCAGCTCAGTCTCCTGATAGTTCATTGATTCATCTTTGGCAACAGAAGCCTCAACACTTCAGCGAAACTTTCCTTCACTTTCTCCATAGTTTTCTCACTTGTTGTTGCAGTGTTGTTGTTGTAACGACTCTCCCTTCTGTCTCCCATGTCTTCCAGCGTGTGCAGCGCTGTCCAGTCTGTTGTTGGTTCTCCTGGGACTGCTGGTCTCGGTCCACGGCTGTCCCGGTGGCTGCACATGCTACGGTAACACCACCGACTGCTCCGCCGTGGGCCTCCTCTCTCTGAAGCCCATCCTGGGACAGCTGGACCAGGACTCTCTGATCCTCCGCCTACCCCACAACAACCTGTCGTCCCTGGGCACGACAGACCTGTCCAACCTCAGCAGCCTGGATCTCCTGGATCTCTCCCAGAACCACTTCTCCACCCTGCAGCCCGGGGCTTTCTCCAGCCTGAGCGGCCTGCGCTGCCTCAATCTCTCCGCCAACTACCTCGGGGTTCGCCTGGTGACCCCTGACCCCAACAACGGCACAGAAGTCCTCCACAACCGAAGTCAAGGGAGCGTTGGCCTGAGCAGGGACGTTTTCAGGGGGCTGTGGCGGCTGCGGGGGCTCGACCTGTCCTCCAACGGCCTCCTGTGGCTGCCCAAAGGCGTGCTGGACGGGCTTCAGAGACTCGCCTGGCTGTCCTTGGCCGGCAACCGGCTGGCGGCCCTGGACAGAGTCACCTTCGAGCCCCTGGTGGGGCTGCAGCAGCTCCGCCTGGCGGGAAACCCCTGGGAGTGCGACTGCAAGCTGAGAGACTTCAAGCACTGGATGGAGTGGATGATTTACAGGGGTGAGCAGAGCTGTTAGCGGGTCCCTCCACAAGTCAAATACTCTGAAAATTGATCGGCTTTAAGAACGTACCGGAGCAAATTTCTTGGGATTTTTTGAGTCAGTGCTTTAAAAGCTGTCTAATCGAAGCAATTAATCTCTGCACTGCAGGACGGACGGATGCTGAGCAAAGACATCTAAGAATACAATGACCTCAATCCTGTCTCTCCCTGTCTCTTTCCTCCACTACATTTTTTTTTTTTTGTTATCAAGCCAAAGGTTACTGTACAGACGGTAACACAATTGAATCATTGCTTATTTTTGTAGTAGGGTTAAGGTAAGGTAACCAATCTGTACGTAGGACATTAAGTGCGCAAAATACAGAATTAAAACAAAAAAATAACATTAGAAGAGACCTTCATTTTCCCATTCCTCATTTCTAACTCACTCAACTCACAAAAAATGCAGGAGTGTGTATTTGCCTGTGTCAGGTATGATAGAAAGGGCTGCCAAATCTTACTATATTGTACTTAAATACGTATCCTTATTTAACAGTCAGGACATGTAGGTAGACCTTTGTTATGGGAACCATTGTCCCTTTCTATTCTACTTAAGCCAGCTGGTCGAGTCTCCTGAGGCTAACATTTTATTTCAGAATTGTTTTTAAAACCCCAAATAAATCCCGGGTCAGTTTGACCCGAGGCACACGAGAGGGTCCCAGAGGTGGAGACACCACCAGGGTTAAACAGTTGTGTAAGTATATGTTCACGAGAGCTTTAACACCCCCCCCCCCCCTTCTTTTCTGTGTTCCCCCTCTCCGTCTGCGTTATAGATGGGCAGGTGGACGCGATGCAGTGCAGCCTCCCGGGGGATCTGACGGGCAGGGACATCCGCAGCGTGCCGGCCGAGATGTTCAGCCACTGCCCGCAGGCCGGGACCAGAGAGGGCGCGCCGGGTTACGGCACGCGGCCTCCGTGCCCGCCCGGCCGCATCAGCAGCAGCGACGAGTGCATCCGCCAGCGCTACCGGCCGGTGAGCGTCCGCCGGGCGCACGGCACGCAGATAGTCGCGGGCGTGATTTGCGGCACCGTGTGCGTCATGATGGTGGTCGCGGCGACGTACGGCTGCGTCTACGCCTCCCTGATGGCGCGCTACCAGAAGGAGATGAGGAGCCGCGGGCCGCCGCTGATGGCCGAGTCCGGAGGCGACACGGACCTGGAGGACGGGCAAATGTCATCGCCGACGTCTCCGGAGGAGTCGCTGCCCAAAGAGCGCTGTGGCATCGTGCACGGGTATCGAATCAGCAGCTTCTGACCCGAGCTGTCAGACATCCATCCGGGACGCTGTGGATGCTTCTGATCCTCGGCTCTCATCAGGGATGAGGGAGAAACCCTGCAGCTCTGGGATTGTGCTGAAAGGCCTCTGGGAGGGGGACAGCTGTACATCAGGGGACAGACAAACCGCTAAGAGTGACAAAGACAGTAAAAGTGTAGTCTACATCGCTGACGTTGCATTCACAGGATTTTTCCTGTTCCGCCGGATGTCCTGCTGGAGGTCCTGCTGGTTTTCCTGTTGGTTTTCCTGCTGGTTTTCCTGCTAGAGGTATACTGCAGGATGTCCTGCTGGAGGTCCTGCTGGATGTCCTGCCGGAGGTCCTGCTGGAGGTCCTGCTGGAGGTCCTGCTGGAGGTCCTGCTGGAGGTATCCTGCTGGATGTCCTGCTGGAGGTCCTGCTAGATGTCCTGCTGGAGGTCCTGCTGGATGTCCTGCCGGACGTCCTGTTGGATGTCCTGCTGGATGTCCTGCTGGAGGTCCTGCTGGATGTCCTGCTGGATGTCCTGCTGGAGGTCCTGCCGGAGGTCATGTTGGATGTCCTGCTGGATGTCCTGCTGGAGGTCCTGCTGGAGGTCCTCCCGGAGGTCCTCCCGGAGGTCATGTTGGATGTCCTGCTGGATGTCCTGCTGGAGGTCCTGCCGGAAGTCCTGCCGGAGGTCCTGCTGGTTTTCCTGCTGGAGGTCCTGCTGGAGGTCCTGCTGGACGTCCTGCTGGACGTCCTGCTGGAGGTCCTGCTGGATGTCCCCCATTTTTGGCAGAATGTCGGTCACCTTTCCGCTTTCTTTGTATTTGTGTTTTTTGTCTGGTTGATTCTGGAAACATCTTCCGAGCTGGAACAATCACATAATATTCATCTTTGTTGTTGATTATTTAAAGATTATTTTTTGAGATTTTCTGCCTTTATTTGTTAGGACAGCAAGGTGAGAAAGGAGAAAGACAGAGAGGGAGAGGAGAAGACATGCAGGAAATCGTCACAGGTCGGATTCAAATCCTAGACCTCTGCGTCGCAAAAGCCTCCTCGTATATGTGCACCTGCTGTACCCACTGAACCAACCCGGTCACCGTCTTGTTTTTTTGTTGTTTTTTAAGTTAAATTCTCTTCACAGAGCCATTATAATCCCAGAGCTCGCCTAGCCTACATACACATGTTCCACCAAAACAAGTTCCATCCCGAGGCTATTATCCCGCGGCACCGTTGTTGTTCTCCCGTCCCAGAAGGCCAGATCCTCCTCCGCAGCGCTGTGGAGGAGGATCTGGCAAAGAGAGACTAGTGGAACTGTAAGGCTGCGGTACTTCTTTTTTAATGTATGGATGCTCTGTGAGTTGTTATTCCCCACGCCGCGTCTCTCAGCCAGCGCTTAAACTCCTCTGAAGCTGCTGTTTGGCACTTCTGTCCCTTTACTCCCCGTCCTCTGTGTTTTTTGGTTTCGTCTTTTGAAAAACGAAACCTAACCTTGTTGTTCTGTGGTTTCTATCCGAGCCCAACAAGCACAAGCTCCAAATATATGTACAACTGTCTGTGAATCTGTGAAACGGGACATTTCTCCTGCTGTTTGCTTCACACAATCTCCTGTTTTCTTGATCGGTCATGTGTATTTTATGTCATCCGTTACATGAGCACTTTGAGAAATAGATCCTCTGTTGTCAGGTTGGACGCCCTGTTGAATTCCCTCCAGATAACAGACGCTTTATACCCTGTTAGAGTCTTGCTGCTGTCAGGGAAATGCTGCTTCAAGCTCCATCAGCGAGGTAAACTGTCTTCAGCCAACACTGGAGCTGTGCTGCCACCCAGAGGGCGAGCTTTGGGCTGCGACAGCTTTCAATCCAGCACAACAGAAACAATAATTCCCAACAAAGGAAAGTCTGAGCTGCTGAGTGAAAGTGTGTGAGGGTATCAGCTCACATACTGTATACCATAACGTCCAGGGGTTTTCATTCATTTTGTCCATATTTTCTCTGATAAGCACATTTGTCTCAATCTCAACTCAAGAAGCTGTTACTTCATGTAGAAGATATTAAACTCTCTGTTTACCTAAACTGGACTTGGTTATTTTAATTCCAAAGGCCAAGGGAACTGCATCAGGATGCATAGTACCCTGGATCCATGAAACTTTAATAATAAAAATGTGCCTGCCTCTATGGGAATTTAACATAGGGGGTGTGTACTTATGGCCCTGTATTTTAACATAGGGGGTGTATACTTATGGCCCTGTATTTTAACATAGGGGGGTGTATACTTAT
>NC_048414.1:1143126-1144256 GCF_013103735.1 Etheostoma cragini | reverse complement strand
CAGACACACACACACAAAAACCATACAGACGCAGACACACACACAGACGCACGCAAACACAAACATACAGACACACACAAAGAAACACACACAAACATACAGACGCACACACAAGACGCACACACACAAACACACACACAAACATACAGATGCACACACAGAAACACACAAACATACACACACCCACACACACACACACACACAGACATACAGACGCACACAGACTTGCGTTGGCAGGTTCTGATGAATGATTTAAATGAATGACATCTCCACTTTTGAATCTAAATAACAAATAACTACTAGGTAAAGATCTGTGAAGTCTGGTCTCATGTTTTCATGTATATAAAGATTAAAGAATGAAAATCATATTTCAGTGATGTGGTATTTTTTTAAATGTTTTGTGCCTTTTTGTGCGTCTATCTTTGAGTTGTGCACAAAACACAAGATTTGAGGATGCACAGATCTTGAATGCCCCACGTGGTCAGGTGTAAAAATCTCACCCGTCGCTGAGCATCAGGGCGTTCCAGTAGGCTTCCATCGGCGCCGTTACCACGGCGTCGAACAGCGCGTGTTGCAGCAACAACTCGTCGCCTAGGCAACGGACAGGTTGGGTCAAACAAAGGTGACTTTTAAACACTCTGAACAAGAACTTCTTCAATGTTGTTGAAGACACATGTTACGAGTCATTAGATTTTGTGTGAATATATATTATTTTTTTTAAAAAGGAGCTGATACACATTTTAAAGGGACAACATTTCAAAACCTTTTCAAGGACTCGTTATAAAACTTATAAAACCTATAAAAGTGCGAGACAAGCAACATCCCACTCAGAAAGGTCCTATAACCATTCCACTGACCCTGAAGAGGTTCAGTAAATGGAAATGAAGCTATACAAATGGCACAGTTTAACTTTAAATGTGAAAAACCTACACTGGAGGTCGGGCTCCTTGCCCAGCAGGTAGCGGACGGCGGCCTGAAGCTGGGAGTACTTCCTGTGGCTGGGGTCGATGTCCGTCTCACAGTACGTCCTGAAATAGAGGGGTCATTAAACCAGACTTCAAATACAGTATTAGGGACCACTAAGGTCTATATAAAGAGACTTCAGATACAGTATTAGGGACCACTAAGGT
>NC_048414.1:1139261-1143026 GCF_013103735.1 Etheostoma cragini | reverse complement strand
GTGTGTGTGTGTGTGTGTGTGTGTGTGTGTGTGTGTGTGTGTGTGTGTGTGTGTGCAGGGTGGAGATGGGCGTGGAGACGGCCTTCCTCGGGACTCGTTCGGGTCTGATGAGGATCATGAGATACGCAGGAGTGGAGACCAGAGTGGCAAAGTAAGACCGGAACCCGAGGAAAGGAAAAGGAAAACGTATAAAGGTTGTGTAACACAGAGAAAGACAGACAGAGACATAAAAAGAGAGAAAGACAGAGAAAGACAGACTCGAACGGTAAAACTTTAAAGACAAAGTGTGAATGTGTAGCGTCGTTAAAGAGCCACGAAAGGCAGCGCTAGATCGGCTTAATTAGCGCGAAGAAGAGTCCGAGGAGACGAAAGGTAACGTCTCTAAAAATAGAGTTGTGAAGGGTAGAGACACTGATCACCAAAGGTAGAACTAACATGGACTAATTAGTGGGAAGGTAGTCTCAAGTTTATAGAATGAATTATGTTGCTTAATGTTTTTATTTTTAACTGTTTATACTTGTGTTTTATCGGTTTTATTTCTTTAATGTTTAATTTCTTGTGATGAATTTTTTTGAGGAAAGGAATAAGTATACGGATAAAGGTTGTGTAACACAGAGAAAGAGAGAAAGACAGACAGAGAAAGACAGACTCAAAGGGTAGCACTTTAAAGAAAAAGTGTGAATGTGTAGCGTCGTTAAATAGCCACGAAAGGCAGCGCTAGATCGGCTTAATTAGCGTGAAGAAGAGTCCGAGGAGACGCTCAAGTTTATAAAATGAATTATGTTGCTTAATGTTTTTATTTTAAAACTGTTTATACTTGTGTTTTAACCGTTTTTTGTCGTTTTGTTGTTGTTTTTAACAGATTTTTGTGTAAAGCACTGTGAATTGCCCTGTTGCTGAAATGTGCTCTACACATAACCGTACGTACACACCGCCACCGACTTCAGCTTCAAAAAAGCTCTAGCCGCCTCGCCAAGGACGCTTGTCAAAAAGTACGGGGAAGCGCACGCAGCCACGGCCAGTACACGGACACTAGGAACCTTTTTATAAATTACATACTGACAGAAGTTGTGTTGTTAATTGGTCACGGCGGGGTCTGTTAGCAGTTAGCTCGCTCGTTAGCCGCTGAGCCGTAGCGGCGTACAGGCAGAGCGAGTAGCCGCCGGACTAAGCTAGTGACCCGTGCAGGATTTACTGTGAGCGGACCATTAGAGACCATGTGACCGGCGGGTAACGTTAACTGGCTCCTATGTACAGACAACGTTACATCATAAACAATAAGTAATCCAGCAACGGCGATTATGAGCTTGTCCTCAGATTGAATGTTTTGGTAGGAACCAAAGTTCGCACCGTATGTTTCTCCGGACGTCTATATTTCGATTGGCGGCTGGCGTTAGCCGCTGCTTGCAGCTGAACCGCGTCATAGCTCATTACCATAAAGTGACCGCGTCACTGAGTGACCGCGTCATAGCTCATTACCATAAAGTTGAAAAATTTCAACTTTATGGTAATGAGCTATGACGCGGTCACTCAGATTGACGCTCATAACGCCCAAAACGCGATGCCGACAGATTTGCCGCTCCTTGCAGCTGTGAGAAGCTTCCATTGAAAATGAATGACTTCCGGGAACTTTAGACGCTCAAGTCGGTGGCGGTGTGAACGTACGGTAAAGCTGCCTCGCCGTGCCTATAACTGGTTTATGTTTTCAAAGTGAAACGTGGTCTGGTCTTCCACCCGACAGGCGGTTTCTGACTGAGACGGATAAGGACAACCTGTTCACCATCGACCACTTCCCTCTGTGGTACCGCCTGGCCGTGGAAAACACTCCCGGGAGCTTTTACTACTACGCCGTCAACGACAAAGGTGCGTCTCCTCGGCACCTCGCCATGTTTAGTGAAGGAACAACAGTCAAAGTAGATGGTCATCATTATTATCATTAGACACAATAATTATAGTAATGATAGTCTCGCTTTGCCAGACCTTCCTCCTCAGCACTGCAGAGGTGGCTAGTACAGTGTTGTGGTTAAAAACGTGCTCTGGTTTATCGCATTTCTTTAAACCAATCACAATCATTGTGGGCGGGGCTAAGCGCCGGACAGAGCCACGGTGCCGCTGCTAAATATTCTCAGGAAAGAAGTTGTTTTGGCGGAACATGTGTGCGTTCAAAAGTTGTTTTAGTCATCAACAGAAAACTCTGATTGGACAGATATTAGAGCCCGAACGATATTTCAATATTAGGCATTCACCAAACTATCGGTATCTGCATTCATAAAAGACTTTAAGTTTCATATGTTAAGTTTGTATTTTTTATACATTTTATTTATCGGAAATTTAATACATTTTGATGTTCCTCTGTTCTGTTGTGACAATAAAACAAATTATTATCTATGTTATTTTAGTGAAAACTTATAAACAACTACAAATAACTAATGTTTTAATCTGTTTTATGTTTTATTACGCGTTTTTTTAATAAAAAAATACACATATATTGGAATTTTTGTGGGATTAATAAAGGATTTTAAATAGAGCAGATAGAAAGAAAAAAAAAATCATAAAAAGTGGCTTGTCCTCTTATCATTAGAACATGTCTCTAATCTGCTGACCCGGCGTTGAATGTCTTCCCCACAGGAGTGAAGTATGTGGTGGCGACGACGGCAGTGACGGTGTCGTCGGGGGGGAGGACCGCCATGGCCGGAGGTGAGTCGCTGCAGCCGCTCTGAGTCAAAACCCTCTCAGCTGTGGAGTGTTAGTAGTAGTTAGTAGTGTTTTAGTAGGAGACGCTGAGCCTGGAGGATAGCTCAGGGCCTGTGCCATTCTGGGTCCTCAAACCTCAAGTTGTCTTTGGGTCAAATTTGACTTGTTTTCAGTTTTTTCTATCACAAAAAATGGGCCGTCGAAATTAGCGCTGAAAATGTCACCATTAAAACTGTCAAATAACTTTGTAAAAAACATCAAAAAAGCACCCACAACATTGAAAAAGTGGCAAAAAACGATAGTAGTGTTTCGTAGTTGACGGAGAGACTACACAAGGGTTAAAAACAAACGTACTAGGGAGGAGATGGAGGAGGAGGGCAAGCATGCTGCTGCTAATAGGTGTGTGTGTGTGTGTGTGTGTGTGTGTGTGTGTGTGTGTGTGTGTGTGCACTGTTCAAATTACGGGGGATACTGGGGGGACAGCTAACTTGTCCTCTCTGTTACCGGCTGCAAAGATCTTCCTCTGACATGCTTAAATCTGATGTTTTTAGCGAGGCACTTTGTTAGCATTTTAGCAGTTAGCTGCATAGCGGTGTGCCGATCAGTGTTGCCAAGCGGCTAGCACCAGCTCCAAAAGTCGCTGAAAGTTACCTGATGGCGTCATATCATTTGCATATCTGTGACATAATTTTGGAAACATTTGCATAAAGCTTAGTGGTTGTGTCAGCAAGGTTGATACAAAGAAATAGAAATCTTTAGCCAAATAATCACAAATTCAATACAGGAATTTATATTACATTATAAGTTATTACTTACAGTGCTGTCCATAAGTATAGGAACCTTTGCTTTAGTTGACTTAAAAAGAGAAGTAGAAAAATCTTTTGGGAATTTATTTTAATGCCTTAATTAAAAAAATAGGAAAAATCCTACTTTTAACGACACCAATTTTCTTTATGAATAAATAATGTACCGTGAATAAATAAATGTTCTTTCTTAAAATACAGGGGGCATAAGTATACCCCCTCCTATGTTAAAATACAGGGCCATAAGTATACACCCCCCTATGTTAAA
>NC_048414.1:1133586-1137459 GCF_013103735.1 Etheostoma cragini | reverse complement strand
CAGTCCGGTTAGGACTGACACACACACACACACACACTATTCTGTTTGTATCAGTCCGGTTAGGACTGACACACACACTCACACACACTATTCTGTTTGTATCAGTCCGGTTAGGACTGACACACACACTCACACACTACTCTGTTTGTATCAACCTATAAATAAAGGAACCAGGAACTGCCTCGGCGCGATGCTCTTGGCTGTTTCAGCCGAGCAGGTTGCCCTTTGTACAAAGTATCTTGGTGTCTCGTGTCATCTCTGGAGCCATCTTGAACGTGAAGAGAGAAATCTCTTCACACACCCCGTCTCTGCTTTTTTGGTTTTTCACCATTGCATGCCGACATTGGACACTGGAAATAAACTTGTTCCACTATTATTCTGGTCTGCGTGTTGTCTGCATTGGGTTCAATCTTTTTCCACACGTAACAGTAACAGCGTCCTGATCGCAGCTGTCAGTCAAGGTGGAAGGAACCAATCAAACGCACAGCTGGATCCCAACAGCTCATCAAACAGCTGGCCGGGTCTCTACCTCCCTTCGCTGATCAGAAAACCACAAATTGAACCTGCAGTTCTGTTTTTGGGATTCATTAAAGAAAAAACTACCCAGCAGCTCTTAACCCTTGTGTTGTCCTCGGGTCAAATTTGACCCATTTTGAAAAGAAAAAACAATCTTCATTCATCTTTAGAAGTGTCTTCAACCAAGATTTCAGACAGAGATTGTGGATTTCTGTCGCTAGCTGTCCTCTCCGTCTCTCCTCTGTCTCTGTTTAGGGAAATACAGGAACCAGCATGCCCATATATGGGAGACAACGTCACCCTCTTGTATGGAAGGCCAGAGGGGACAAAAAGGCCAATAGGCTGTATGGAAGGCCTAGAGTTGCACTATTTAGACACGCATTTGCTTGTGTAGCATTGCTGTGGGTGTAATATCAATAAATATGACATTATTATGTTGATTATTAGCATAAGTAAATGTCATGAGAGCAAAAGCGTCTTGACTTTCTTAAAAAAAAATGTATGTATTTTGTTATCTGTATAAGTTATGATGATCATTTCTTTTGTGTGACTCCCAAGACATATGAGAAGTGTTTTTAGGTTTTACTTCTCTGTCTGTGATATCAATACTTATCTGTGAGATTCATGTTCCGTTTTATTTATTTATTTACTTGTCTTTAAGGTCCTACAACCATTTTTAACATGCTAGTGACCTCACTGCAACCCAAATATTCTAATAACCCAGTTTGTCCAGAAAAAGAAATGATGTTCATATCTTGAATGTAGACGACAGGGTTGATGTTTTACAAGTTATTATATAAAATAAATCCAGACGGACAATGAACTGCAAAAATGACCTCAGGGCTCAGAGGGTTAAAATGAGTAAATAATCAGAAGTGATTGGTTCCTGACCCCTTTGTCCACGGAGGCTCTGACGCTCAGCCGGTAGCTGCCCGTCTCTCCCCTCACCATGGCCGTTCTCAACTAGAAACACAACAACAACAACAACAACAGGTTAACACAACGTCACACCAGCTCTTTAAGACTCTAAAATTATCCTGTGGAGGGTTTCACTCCAACACAACGCTGTATTAGGGACATCACTGAGCCGGGGGAGGGGGTAATATTCGTAGAAAAAGACCTCCGATTTTGTGGGATTAAAAGAGAAAAATGATATTCTCTAAGATTATTGAGTGATGGATTTGTAAGAAGAAGCAGTTACTCAGATAGGTTGGATTAGGGACATTATAGGTAACAAAATTATTATTATTATTATTATTTTCTGAGAAAAAACTCTGAATTTATGAGATTAAAGTCATTAAATGAACGAGAAACATTCTGAGATTTACATTGGAATTTTTTGTTTTGTATTCTCTAAGGTTATTGAGTCAAAGATAGCGAATTATACTCTGCAATCAGATTTACCAAAAAAAGGAAAAACCCTGTGATTTGAGCTCAGAATCACCTTATTATCGCTGCCATGGATCAGGACGATGTGTGGGACTTTATATTCTTTGAATATTTGAGTTTCTACCTGGTGAATTGACATCTTTAATCTCAGAGGATTCTGAGTTTCCTCAGTATATTGCCCCCCCCCTCTTCCCCCCGGGCTCAGTAATTGGTGTTTTTACCTAAAATGGCTTTACCACGCCGTGGTTGTGTTGATCCACATTCATCCGTACTCACTGTCTCGTCTGTATCCTCCCACTCCACCTCGGACATGTCCACACTGTTGTAGTTGGGCTTCGGCTTCAGTTTCTTTCCATCTTTGTACTGCAGGTCAGAGGACATGCTGTTACTGTGTGTGTGTGTATGTTTGTCTCACTATCTTTGTGGGGACCCATCATTGACATAATGCATTCCCTAGCCCCTCACCAAGTCTTATAAACCAAGTCTTAACCCTCAAACAGCCCTTTAAAGTGGTGGGGTCCAGCATTTTGGCCCCGCAAAGCTGTCTGGACCCCACAAGTATACTGTATTCCCGGTTATGGGACCCCACGAATGTAGTTAAACGAGAACACTATGTGTGTTTGTGTGCGTTACTGTATGAAATACTGTAAGAAAAACAGTCTGTGTCGAGGCTTCCCTTTGACGTGTAATAATACACTCAAAATATTTGTCCTTGTCTTTAAAATCAATGTGTCAAACTCAGTGAAACCAAGTTTGACACTCCTGCGGTAATCCATCTATAACTTATCTGTTATATCTTTGTGAGCAAATTAAGCCTCGGGAAATTAACCCTTTCATTAACCACTTTGCTGGAAAGCTTTAATGCTCCATGAGGCTTCATCTCGCCATCACTTCCTATAAATACTTAATACTTCTCCCCTTTAAGTTACCCTTCGGCCCACCTACTACACTGTGAGAGTACTTCGCTGTCTTTAAATAGAGCAAATCAGAGCTAAATCTGTCGTCTGCAGTCGTGTTGAACTCACCAGAGGTCGGAGGTCAGGGTGAGCCAGGATGTAACCGTTGTTGGTGATGAGGAAGGCGTAGCCGTGAGGGCCCAGCTGTGGAGGAAGAAGGAGAAGAAGAAGAAGAAACAGAAGAAACGCAAAAGGAATCTTTTACTGTGAAACTCCTTTCTTAGTCTGGATAAAAACCGCGTACTGTAAAAACAGTGAGCATAGCAACTCTGATGTCCCCCATTGTTTTGTGGACTTAGGCCTGTACCAACTATTACATTATTGTCTAATTAATTGGGACCGTCGTTTACTAAATGAACCTCATGCTGTATTGAAGAAGACATGAAACTACAAACTGAGAACATAAAGCACTCATGAAAATGTTAAATTACTTAATAAATCAAGTGAGAAGTAGGCTCATTTTCTCATTGAAGACTTGAAGCTTTATTTTTGGAGCCAGAGCTGGAAGTGAGACAGCATGCAGCTTTAAGGAGCTTCAGCACTGACTTTACTTTTTAGACCTTTATTGTGACAGTCCCATCTAAACTGGGCTTACCATGTATCGGGGTGCCAACTTCATCACCTCCATCAGTGGGATGTCTGTGCCGACCACGCCCAGCAGGATCCCATGGGACAGCTGGAGAGACAGGCCACACGTTATTATACAGAGTTAAGACATCTGAAAAGATCCCAAATGTTCAGTAAGCTCTAGTCCACTGCTTCTCAAACTGTGGTACAACTACCACTGGTGGTGTGAGAGCTCCCTCTAGTGGAATATCGGATATATATCTGATATATATATATATATATATATATATATAACTTGTAAAATACTAATGCTTGGTCAGTGGCTCTCGGCGTCAGACACAATGCAAAAATCCCACTTTACTGTGTAAAACCCAACTGTCCCGTTCTTCTTCTCCTAAACCCAACCGTCCCGTTCTTCTTCTCCTAAACCCAACCGTCCCGTTCT
>NC_048414.1:1130783-1133486 GCF_013103735.1 Etheostoma cragini | reverse complement strand
GTGTGTGTGTGTGTGTGTGTGTGTGTCTTTATAAACTGTCTTTGTGTGTGTGTGCGTGCGTGCATGCACATTGTTATAAACTACGTGTGTGTCTGTCCTTACAAACTGTGTGTGTGTGTGTGTGTCTTTGTAAACTGCATGCCTGTGTGTGTGTCTGTGTGTTATTGTGCCTTGTTATAAACTGCGTGTTTTGTATCTTTGTGTGGGTGTAAACTATGTGTCTGTGTGCGTGTATGTGTATGTGTGTGTGTGTGTGTCCTTATAAACTGTGTGTTTATTTGTGTGTGTGTGTGTGTGTGTGTGTGTGTGCGTTCTCAGGTTACTACACACACATTTCCACGCTGGCCGACGTGCAGGAGAACGTCATGGAGTACCTGCACGTGCTCAGCCGACCAATGGTCATCAACCACGACCATGACATCATCTGGACTGAGGCCTACATGGACTCTGTGGTGAGCTGAACCGGCCAATCAGAGAGCTCGAAACAGCAGCTCCTAATTTACACGAAGAGATTCATATTTCAATCATTTGTTGAGTAATAATAATTAAACATTGTCAATCTATCTATCAATATGTATCCTTTGTCTTTTAAATGTTTAAAAAAAGTTAAATGCATCAATTTGTTGCACTTTAAGAGAATTTTCATGTGAACTGCTCCTTTAAGTCAACAACACTGCACAGTCCTCATCATCATCATCGTCACTTCACCTTCACCTGTCTGTCTGCTTCCTCCCTGTGTTTTTGGACTCATACTCCCATGATCCTCTGGGCCTTTCCCTCCACGGCAGCTTCCCAAAACCAAGGAGGTAAAGAAGAAGAGGTTGTAGTTTTAGATGAACAGTCGGTTCTTCGTCCTGCAGGATTGGACGTGAAGAGCAAGGCGGTTCTCAACCTGTCCGCCTCCAGACCCCCTCAGAGTCCAAACACACGGTTTTAAATTCGGTTACTTCACACTTAGCCGCGTTTACATCGCTATATTTTGGGTTTTAAGCCAAAAGAGATCTTTATGCACACAAGTGTTTTTAGCTCCAGCAGAAAAACTAATTTTAAAGTAACCAAAATATCTAATCCACATGCTGGTACACTGGGCATAAACAGGTAGACTCAGGCATGTAGACTCAACCGTGGGAAGTAGGGTTAGGAACCGGGTTGTCACCGGTTCTAGTCCACGTACGGACCAAAGTAGTAGTAGTACCAGAGTCTGGATTGGTAGCTGAAGAGTTGCTAATCTCTCCATTAGTGCATGAGTAGTTCCTGAGTGTGTGTGTGTGTATTTGTATGTATGTAACAGAGTGTAAATTGTAGTAATTATAATACATCACACAACCCCGCTGACTCCAAACCCAAACGGGTCAGACGTTATCCTTAATGTCTCCGGTTTATCCCAGACCAGCATCAATGAGAGAGGGACAGGTATCAAAAGATATTAGATTTTAAACCAAAACGTAGCGATGTAAACGTAGCCTTAATTATATAATAACGTCAGAGAGTCGTCATGACGGAGGCGTGGGCACTGAGAGAGAAGAAGTTAACGCGGCACGATTTGAGGAAAATACACCGTATGTGATGATGTTGTTGAATATCGCGGTGATAGTAATGGTATTACTTGCTGCTGCTTTCTGTATTCTGCGTAAATACAACAAATTACTTGATTAGATTTGAACAAATGAAAGGAACTGCAGAGATTAATGTCAACTATTAAAATGATGTTGATAATTGATTAATCAGCTTGAGTCATTTTTTATGAAGGCGTAAGATCTACACCTTAACTTTCTTAGCACATCTTATTGACTTGATGTGCTCCTACGCTTTTTAGGAAGACATTTTGATTATATTTGTTATATACAGCATGTATATATTTCCATACATGACTCCCTCCAAGTCATGGTCTGCCCTCCCGGAGTTTCCTGGCCCTCATGTTGAGAACCGCTGGTTTATACTGTAGTGTGGTAGTACTTTTGCCATCTATGTGTTTTAAATGTACACAGAACTGCAGTAGTATTACATCGAGTCAGCCTCAGATCTGCACTAGTTATAGCTGCATGGAGTTTCACAATAAACATAGGTGTGAGTAGACGAGGGAGAATTTGTTTCATGTAGAAATTTCAAAGAAACGTGCGTGGATTGGGACTTTGTTTAAACATGGGGTCAGTTTTCCTGCTCAGGGGCAGCCGGTTAGAGAGTCCCGGTTTAAATGTCCATCTTTTTAAAAAACCTTTTCCTCGGCCCAACATTCGTGTTTGTGAAATAAGGTGTGTTGAATGTTTTGCTCTGTGTCAGCTCTTCTACACCAAAGCTCAGAGTCTGCTGCTGATGACCTCAGTGGCCATGCCGGTCTTCAGCAAGAAGAAGGAAACGGTCAGTCGTTCTATCTATCTATCTATCTATCCATCCATCTATCTATCTATCTATCTATCTATCTATCTATCTATCTATCTATCTATCTATCTATCTATCTATCTATCTATCTATCTATCTATCTATCTATCTATCTATCTATCTATCTATCTATCTATCTCTCTATCTATCTCTCTATCTCTCTATCTATCTATCTATCTAACGCAGTTAGGTTAAGAGAAAGATTGCGGGTGGGTTTATAAAAGGTATGTTTACCTGACACCTAGTAGAAGAAGAACGGGACGGTTGGGTTTAGGAGAAGAAGAACGGGACAGTTGGGTTTAGGAGAAGAAGAACGGGACAGTT
>NC_048414.1:1129634-1130683 GCF_013103735.1 Etheostoma cragini | reverse complement strand
CCCAAGGTACTTAAACTCCTTCACTTGGGGTAAGGACTCACCCCCTACCCGAAGAAAGCACTCCATCGGTTTCCTGCTTTCCAACTGGAATATTGGAAACCCTAAACCAGAAGACGTTGTTTCCTGTCTTCTCAGACCAGGTTTTGGGTAGTTTCCCTGTGGGATTGTGTCCTATTAACCAGTGAAGGTTTCCACCGTGTGCCGTTTGTTTTCAGTGCTTGGCGCAACAATGTTGAATCCCACCGAGTCTACCGATCTACTGGGTAGATGTGAACTCTATGGGCTGAAATATGTGCCAATAGAAACTGAATTTGAATTATTTATATTTGAATTTGAGCTGCTGAACTTAAAGAAGTGCATTTAAAAACTGAATCTGAATTTCTCTTCGTCATCCTCCAAGTACCCGGATGTCTGTCACAGGAACTGGAAATAGATTTTTTGTGACGTGAATTTGACTTGTGAGAACTGAACGTGAAGATATATAGAGAGAGAGTTGAATTTTCATTGACAATCATATTTAATTTGATTTCAGTTCCAAACGAATAACTACAATTTCAAACTATACTACTCTGATTCAGTTTCTCAACGCAGTGATTCAAATTAAACAATACAATTTCAAATTATGTGATTCAAATCAAGTTTATCAATGCAATTATTCAAGTTTAGCAATTCAAATTCAAGTATAAATGAATAAAAATCTGCTATTTGGATATTGCAGTACTCCATGTTGAGATTTTGATAAAATTGCAATTAATTGTCCATCCCTAAACCGATGGAGGCGGCGGTGTGGCAGCGACTCCCTCGGTCTGTCCCGCCAGGTAAAATGAGCTTTGCGAGGTAAACCGCTAAAAAGAATCTAAACAAGAATCCACTCAAACTAATACAGATGTTTTGAGGTCTAAACTGCGTTACATTGCTTAGCTTCTCCAAACTGGGGGGGTCCCAAACACCCTCTACGGTGTCATTTCAATTGGATATACACTCACCGGCCACTTTATTAGGTACCCCATGCTAGTAACGGGTTGGACCCCCTTTTGCCTTCAGAACTG
>NC_048414.1:1126555-1129534 GCF_013103735.1 Etheostoma cragini | reverse complement strand
CTGTGGTTTCCCCCTCTCATTCCCCCTGCTCTGACATTTCCCTCTCTCTTTCTCCATGCTCTGTGGTTTCCCCCTCTCATTCCTCCCTGCTCTGGGGTTTCACCCTCTCATTCCCCTGCTTTGACGTTTCTTTCTTGTATAATCTGAGATACAAGGGAAAGGAGCCTTTTATACATCGTCGTATTTCTTTAGAAATAAATAACGGATAAATAGAATCTTTAAACGCTTCAGATGTAAAGTTATTCGCTGTCAAAGGGACAACAATATGAATGGGAGTCAATGGGATGCTAACAATGGGATGCTAACAATGGGATGCTAACGGCTATCGTAGGTGATGGCTTGTTAGCATCAGAATCTCCGTACAGGAGGTACGCTCTCCGGATACTTGCTTATCCCTTGATTTACTTTTTTATCATCATTTTGTTGATGAGAACTAACATTTTAACATTTCGGCCCCTCTGCACCTTCTTCCACAGTATTTTTGGTGAAGGTCAAGGACGACCGAAACTTTAGATTTATGTAATTTGCACTAGCAAAAGCCGAGTTTGGGATTTTCCTATTTATCAAGTTTCAAAAAAGAATTGTTGGATGAGTGAATTATTTATTTAAAGACTATACCAGTCCTACCACCCTGGGTAACTAGGACTACAGATGAAAATTTGCCGACTGGCTAACACTGGTACATTTACAGACACGTTGATTAATGTGCATTGTCCTAATAAATAAATAAATCTAAACCAAGAAGTGTTGAGATGTTTCCCGTCTGGACCGTGATTGTCATTTCATGGTTAAGATGTGAGAAGTAACTCACCAGTTTCTGTTCCTGCAGTCGAAAGCGGCCACGCCGTTGGTGTCCGGAGTCCATTTAATACCTGAGAGACGGACACATGAGGTGGAAAATTATAGCTAATGTTTGAGTTAGAAAAGCAGAAATTAGGAATTTTTTACAACAAAAAAAAGGAATGGATGTTGATGATAATCACAGACTGCAACTTTTAATCAATACTATTTCAAAAACACTTCCATTTGTTTTACAATGCTGTAAAATTGAATAAGACGCCCCAAAATTAATGAAAGTAGAGATTTGTACTTGGCAAAGAGCGTTGGGTGGAATCAATCATGTTATTTTGGAGAATTAAAAAGAACATTGATATAGGACAACATGAGGACAACATGAGGACGACATGAAGACAACATGAGGACAACATGAGGACAACATGAGGACAACATGAAGACAACATGAGGACAACATGGGGACAACATGAGAACAACATGGGGACAACATGAGGACAACATGGGGACAACATGAGGACAAGATGGGGACAACATGAAGACAACATGAGAACAACATGAGAACAACATGGGGACAACATGAGGACAACATGGGGACAACATGAGGACAACATGGGGACAACATGAAGTCAACATGAGAACAACATGTGGACAACATGAGGACAACATGAGAACAACATGGGGACAACATGAGGACAAGATGGGGACAACATGAAGACAACATGAGAACAACATGGGGACAACATGAGGACAACATGAAGACAACATGAAGACAACATGAGGACAACATGGGGACAACATGAGAAGAACATTGGGACAACATGGGGGCAACATGAGGACAACATGGGGGCAACATGAGGACAACATGAGGACAACATGAGGACAACATGAGGGTTAAACCAAGCAAGTCACAAGTCAAGTCATACAAAATTCTCAGATCTACCCCAGTTTACACATTTAAAAAATACTCTCACTAAGCAATCTCACGTGTTTTTTTAGGCTCCAACTTAGATTGATGGTAGATCCTAAAGAAACCGGACTCTTACCGGGGTAGATCCTAAAGAAACCGGACTCTTCCCGGGGTAGATCCTAAAGAAACCGGACTCTTACCGGGGTAGATCCTAAAGAAACCGGACTCTTACCGGGTTAGATCCTAAAGAAACCGGACTCTTACTGGGGTAGATCCTAAAGAAACCGGACTCTTACCGGGGTAGATCCTAAAGAAGCCGGACTCTTACCGGGGTAGATCCTAAAGAAACCGGACTCTTATTGGGGAAGATCCTAAAGAAGCCGGATTCTTACCGGGGTAGATCCTAAAGAAACCGGACTCTTACCGGGGTAGATCCTAAAGAAACCGGACTCTTATTGGGGTAGATCCTAAAGAAGCCAGATTCTTACCGGGGTAGATCATAAAGAAGCCGGACTCTTCCCGGGGTAGATCCTAAAGAAACCGGACTCTTACCGGGGTAGATCCTAAAGAAGCCAGATTCTTACCGGGGTAGATCCTAAAGAAGCCAGATTCTTAGCGGGGTAGATCCTAAAGAAACCAGACTCTTAGCGGGGTAGATCCTAAAGAAACCAGACTCTTATTGGGGTAGATGCTAAAGAAACCGGACTCTTATTGGGGTAGATCCTAAAGAAGCCAGATTCTTAGCGGGGCAGATCCTAGAGAAGCCGGACTCTTACCGGGGTAGATCCTAAAGAAGCCGGTGGAGCTGCCAAAGAACTGCCAGGTGAGAGTCGGATCCTTCAGGGCATTGCTGATGAAGACATCGTTCAACGCCTCAGAGTTGTAGATGGCGTTGATGATGTTGGGATCTGCACAGAGGACAGAGGACAGACACATCCTCAGCAACGCAGAGCCTTGCAGGAACGGGACCTGTTCGGGCTGTAAAGGGTGACCTCTGACCTTTGTTGTAGACATTAGTGGGAACCTGGATGTTGCTCAGCAGCGTGTTCACCGGCATGTTGTTGAAGTGCTCGTTCTCCTCCAGGGGAAAGTCTCCGCCCAGCTCCACGCTGTTCCCGTCCTCGTCCACCGTGTTGATCAACATGGAGTTGTAGTAGTCAAACTGATAGGAGAAGGGAGGCAGGAGGCAGGAGGCAGGAGGTAGGAGACAGGAGGCAGGAGACAGGAGGCAGGAGGCAGGAGACAGGAGGCAGGAGGCAGGAGACAGGAGGCAGGAG
>NC_048414.1:1125314-1126455 GCF_013103735.1 Etheostoma cragini | reverse complement strand
TGCTCTGGCCTTTCCCCTCTCTCATTCCACCTGCTCTGGCATTTCCTCTTTATTCCCCCTTCTCTGGTGTTTCCCCCGTCATTCCCCCTGCTCTGGCGTTTCCCCTTCTCATTCCCTCAGGATATTTTAACTCTGCTGCTCCTCCAACTTCACGGAGGGGAAACACTTTAAAAGGATTTTAATGTTAACAGCTGATCTTTGCAGCCCTTCATCCTGAATGACACATTTAGGTGTTAGAAGAATCTTTGTCCTCACCTTCACGGACTTCATCTTGCTTCCCAGCATCCGCTCGATTTCGTCCGAGTAATCCTTCACCAGGTCGTTCCCGACCACCTCCTCGATCTTGATGACGGACTCGATGTCCTTCAGTTTCTGGGAGGAAACAGAGAGAGATTGTGAACTGATGGATTCAACAAAACCAGAACTCTTCATGTATTCATTAACGGATCCCAGGAAGAGCTCAGTTATTGTGGATGCAGATCTACACCCCCAGACCACCATATGCAGGGGCGATTCCAGGGATTTTAAGTGGGTAGGCACTGGTAGAATTAAATGTGGGAAAAAACGGATAAAACAGGATAATGTAACTCTGCTAAATAAAACATCACATTTATTATTAGTTTCACTTGTTTTCATTTTAAGCAAATTGTATATCTTTCGAAAGGAGCCAGTTGAGGTGGTGACTTCTGGTGAGGATGCCTCCTTGGGGGGTCCCTAGAGAGGTGGTCCAGGCACGTCCAGCTGGGAGGAGGCCTCGGGGAAGACCCAGGACTAGGTGGATGGGAGGAGACCTCGGGAAGAACCAGGACTAGGTGGAGGGGAGGAGGCCTTGGGAAGACCCAGGACTAGGTGGAGGGGCGTCCAGCCGGGAGGAGACCTCGGGGAAGACCCAGGACAAGGTGGAGGGGTGTCCAGCTGGGAGGAGGCCTTGGGGAAGACCCAGGACTAGGTGGATGGGCGTCCAGCTGGGGGGAGGCCTTGGGAAAGACCCAGGACTAGGTGGAGGGGAGGAGGCCTTGGGAAGACCCAGGACTAGATGGAGGGACGTCAACCTGGGGGGAGACCTCGGGGAAGACCCAGGACTAGGTGGAGGGACGTCAAGCTGGGAGGAGGCCTTGGGGAAGACCCAGGACTAGGTGGA
>NC_048414.1:1122934-1125214 GCF_013103735.1 Etheostoma cragini | reverse complement strand
CAGATTTAGATTCATCACAGGCGGTCTGCAGTGTGTCTGCTCTCAGAAACACACAACCACCTCCTGTAGTAACAACAACCCACCCAAGCACACACACACTCTCTGCCTCCATGTTGCTGATTCCATGGACACACTACTGTATGCACCAGCTGAACATACTACGGACTGACACATCACACTGTAGGACCCAGCGTAGTTTACCGGCATGTAGCATGCAGCTAAAGACACAGAGTCACGAAAGTAAGACAGCACGGCCACTGCCGAGTCAGAGATGACGGAGAAACCACAGTATGGGGGGGGGGGGGGGTTATGGAAACAAACAACAAAGGGTAAAGCGTGTGAGCTCTGATTGGCCTTCATGGTGCATTCAGGTGTCACTCGTAAACTCATGCTGCATTCAGGTGCACCTCGTAATGATGTTGACTTACACATGAAATAATGACCCCACTCACTTCCACATAGAAAGGTAATATAATCAAATAGTAAATATAAATATAAACATAATATAGTAAATATAATGTTTTCATGTGATTTATTATTTAAGAGAAAAAGACAATCAATATAACATCTGTCTTTAAACAATATTTTAATGCAAATCTACACACACATGCATTCACACAATCTTGCTTACTTTGGTTATTTATTGAGTGACAGATTTGGGATTTTGAAAATTTTCTGATGCTCCATCTTGAGATACGTTAGCCGGTGAGGGACATACAGGACAGACTGCTCCGCCTATCACAGGTGATGCTAATGCTGCTAATGATGCTAACGGGTATCATCTCTTCCAGAAACATGGAGGACCACACGGATTCAAAATCCAAGTTTCAGGGACAGAGTCTTCTTCTTCTTCTTCTTCTTCTTCTTCTTCTTCTTTGCCCAGAAATAGAAACAGGACATTGAAAAGAGCAAGAGACCGTCTTTTTGATGCGTGCAGGCTCCCGTAGCTGTGATACGTGCTATGAACTGCGTGGTGCGAGAGAGTTGATTGCGATATATGATCTCAACAGTAGATGGAGCATACATTTTTACATTTTAGCATATTATTAAGCAGTTATACATTTTTGTTCCCCCATCCTGTACATATTCAAATATATTTGTTCTTTTTACTTTATTCATATTATTATTTCATGTATATTGTATGTATGTATGTATATGTTTCCTAGTATTTCCTTTATATTTATATGTTGTGCTTTGTGACCGATTTTTGCTGCTGTAACACAGGAATTTCCCATTTTCTTGGGATCAATAAACATCTATCTATCTATCTAGATGGGAGTAATACCTACACAATGGACCTTACGAATACTACCATAGAGAGCTGAGTAAGGACAAGTACGACAACACCATTTGTTTTGTTTTTTGGGTTAACTGAATTCCTGTAAAGTCTCTCCCAGACTCCAGTTGTTAAAGGATGCGCTTTAGAGACAGAAGATCCGCTAATGTAAAACCAAATGTTGGTTTCTGCATGTATTTGGGTAAGAGAGTGTGTTGCTTTGGACTCATTGGACATAGCGAAGGACTTAATGGAGTGATTTAGAGTGTAAATAACCAGACTGGGCTGTCCCTCTTTGCTCTCAGCCGGCTGATCCACCTCGAGTTTCTTGATCTAGAGAAAGTGACCTGATTACCTCAAAGCGCCTCGCTGTGAAAACAAATAACACTCATCTCCACAGCTGCTTTAATCTGAGAGTGAGTTGCTCAATCCGAACGATTTAATAAAAACAAACCAGTCTGCCGACAGGGTTGGATCACTTTCACCTATTTCCATTGCTGTCTGTAAATAAAGCAGATCAAAATCAGGATTCACAGCATATCTTAAATCATGCTTTAAACAAGTCATCAAATCATCTCATTATTCAGGTTGTTCCCATTAACCATTCGTACATATGAAAGTAAAGCACTGTACGGGCAAACAAAAGACTTTCACCCAGGAAACCCGGGTCTGTGTCCCAGGTCGGGGCGCCGCGGTACCAAACATTCAGTCATCGGTGCCAATACCGGTAAAATAACAGGAGGCTGATTTTGATACCACGGTAAAAAAGAACATCCTTCTACCTAGTCCTGGGTCTTCCCCGAGTCCTCCTCCCCTCCACCTAGTCCTGGGTCTTCCCGAGGCCTCCTCCCCTCCACCTAGTCCTGGGTCTTCCCGAGGCCTCCTCCCAGCTGGACGTCCCTCCAACTGGTCCTAGGTCTTCCCCGAGTCCTCCTCCCCTCCACCTAGTCCTGGTCTTCCCCGAGTCCTCCTCCCCTCCACCTGGTCCTGGGTCTTCCCCGAGG
>NC_048414.1:1120583-1122834 GCF_013103735.1 Etheostoma cragini | reverse complement strand
AGCGAAGGAAACATTTCAGGTGAACCGTGAAATACGATCAGCGGACAGAAACGGAGCAGGATCAGCGAGTCCTGAGGGACAACATATTCCCTCAGGACCATCATGGAAAACACAGTGCACTCTGGGAGCTTCACTCATCTGGAACAAGCCCAATGAGTATAATATAGACTGTTTTCTATAATTTTTCAACCAACATCCACACAGACTGTCAGACTGGGAGCTGCCCAGTACGACTACCAGGGACGCGTTACTGTGACTGTTCACCAGTTTAGGAAAAGCCTGAAAGACTGGTACCGGTACCGGTACTGGAGTTCATGCATCGATCTGATACCACGTAATTTAGCCCAGAAGATGATGTAATTACTAAAGTAGTCTTTGGTAATTACATTTTTTCTTTTTTCAATTATGACTCATTGTCAAACTGGAATTTAAAGTGAAGTTCTGTGGCGTCGTTTGTGTTTCTTCATGTTTCACAAAGAGTTTAACCGGACCGCAACGATAGAAATCACATCCCATCCATACGGGGATAGTAGTCTACAGCTGTTAAAATGTAAATAAAGACATGACACGCCGGTATCGGATCAGCACTCGTCTCGGCTGATATGCTGGATCAGGTATCGGACTCAATGTGGGGAAGCGCTACTCTACTGTTGGTCTCCCTGGGCCCTGTAGAAAGGGTTTCCTTTGGACCCCTACCCGCATCCACAGCTGTTCATTCAAGCATCTTTTTGGGTCCTGCTCAGATGAGGGCCCTGGGTACTCAGTCCCCCTTCCCCCCCCCAGTCTGAAGCCCCTGCCCGTAAATCCACCGGAGTTTAAAATGCCAAAACGAAGAAAAAGGAAGGTAACGGACACGCGGCCTAAATGATCGTCAAGGATGTAGACCACTACTGTTACCAAACCAGACCACAGAGAAGCCAGTGTTCGGAGCCACCTTCTAGTTTTTGTGAAGGTGTGTTATGGACCATCTGATGCATGGGGAGTTAGGGTAATAACGTGATTATAATCTTTAAAATCATCTGTGTGAGCGGTATATAAAATGTTGTATTGGATCGATGTTGATGCTGGTTTCTACTCACTGATTCTCCCTCAATGAAACCGATCTTTGGGCGCCCGGGTAGCTTAGTTGGTAGAGCGGGCGCACATATGTTGACGTCTAGTTTAGTCTAGTTTAGTTCCGTCCTGACAAGATTGACAGTCCGTTTTTTATTTTTTAAATATTAATGTAATCGGCCATTAAAAATGCCGATACAGACAGTTCAGGAAATGCCTAAAAACAGCCGATAATATCGGATAATATTCTGCAGATCCAAAATTTTCAAACGATACAACGCGGAAGGTATCTAGAATATTAGAGAGAGCTCTAACCTCGATTAATACCCTTCCAAACTTAAAGTACTTCAGGGTGAAGAAGGAGGACCAAGCTTGTTTAATGAGGTAAATGTTCTCCTGCAGGGAGCCGAGACGCAGCAGAAGACGTGAAGAACACTTACGTCTCCGGTGGGATCTTCATCTGAGCCCGAGCTGTGATCCACAGGCAGAAAAAAAATCCCAGAATCCTCAGGGGCGTCCTCGTTCCCAGCGTCCAGCCCGCCATCTCGCTTTCAAATCCCGACACCGAGCTCCTCGCGGCGCAGACTCCAAAATATCGGCGGCAGTGACTCAGATCAGCTGTGAGAGTTCGAGAGGATCATGAAGAGTTTGCAGGAAACGGCGTCCTCATGTCGGCTAAAGACAGAAGAAGAACTTGGGGGTCCCCGTGGCAAGCCTCGGACCCTGAACTCGCTCCGTCAGGTCTGGGTAAACCCGTCCTGCTGCCGGCATCTTCTCGCCACTTCCTGTTTCAGCTCCCCATCTTGTCTAGAGAAACTTCCAGAAGGAGTTCTGGATGTCACCCAGGGACGAAACAGGGACAAGAGGTTTAAAACCGAGTGTCGGTGCGAGGATGGAAACTCTTGAGGTTAAAGCAAATGAGTCCGCGTCAGAGACTTCCTCTGCACCAGGTCCAGGTTCCTCCCGGTTGCCGGGTGGAGGCCGGGGCAGATTAGTGGGGTAACTTCTCCACTCTGCAGATATTTAGGAAGACGTAAAGCCGGCAGTCTGCTGCAGGTTTTTCAGCCGCTCGCATCCAATGTCCCCCAATTTGCAACGTAATCCACCTGGATTAAAAACTCCCCTTCCCAATGGAGAGAGAGAGAGAGAGAGGGAGAGAGAGGGAGGGAGAGATAGAGAGAGAGAGAGAGAGAGAGAG
>NC_048414.1:1112370-1120483 GCF_013103735.1 Etheostoma cragini | reverse complement strand
GACAGACAGACAGACAGACAGACAGACAGACAGAGACAGACAGACAGAGAGACAGACAGAGACAGAGAGACAGACAGACAGAGAAACAGACAGACAGACAGACAGACAGACAGACAGAGAGACAGACAGACAGAGACAGACAGACAGAGAGACAGACAGAGACAGACAGAGAGACAGACAGAGACAGACAGACAGAGAGACAGACAGACAGACAGACAGACAGACAGACAGACAGACAGAGAGACAGACAGACAGAGAGACAGACAGACAAGCAGAGACAGAGAGACAGACAGACAGAGAGACAGACAGACAGACAGACAGACAGACAGACAGACAGACAGAGACAGACAGACAGAGAGACAGAGAGACAGACAGACAGACAGACAGACAGAGAGACAGACAGACAGACAGACAGAGAGACAGACAGACAGACAGACAGACAGAGAGACAGAGAGACAGACAGACAGACAGACAGACAGACAGAGAGACAGACAGACAGAGACAGACAGACAGAGAGACAGACAGACAGACAGACAGAGAGACAGACAGACAGACAGAGAGACAGAGAGAGAGACAGACAGACAGAGAGACAGAGAGAGACACAGATATTCACTTAACCCTTGTGTCGTCTTCCCTTTAAAATTTGAAAATCAACTATTTTGTTGATGCTTTTTTTCTTACATTTTTGTCCCTTTTATCAACACTTTTGACGCTTGTTTTCATTGTTTGTCCCTTTAATTGCCGTTTTCAACACTACGTAACACTAACTTATTAACTTTAGTTTTACAGTTATTTGGGGAATTTATGGTCAATAAACCTCATTTATAGGAAATTATACCTAATGTTTGAGCTAGAAAAGCAGAAATTAGGAATTATTGAGACTAAAATTAAAGGAATGGATGTTGATGATAATCCCAGACTGGAATATGTCAACTTTTACTCAATACTATTTCAAAAACACTTCCATTTGTTAAAGCTACCTAGATACTAGCTAGCGCACTACTAGCTATCTAGGTTGGCCTAATTGTTTGTTGGATTTGCGAGATCTCGCAAGAAAAACTCGATATCTCGCAAAACAAAGTCAAGATCTCACAAAAAAGTCAAGATCTCGCAAATAAAACTGGAGATATTGCAAATAATCGCAAAAGTGTTTCTCCCCAGTAAAGTTGTTTTTTGGTCTTTTATTGTTTTGTCCCCCCCCAACCCCCCCCCCCCCATGTCCCCTCCGGGGCTCCGACATCGAACGACTACACAACACAGGCCCAAATAGACAAAACATGTCATTAAAACTTGTGTGTGACAAGTACGGCATATGTCAAAATCTAACAATCTCAGATTTGTCAGATATGTCTGTTTCTTTAAATCACGCATGAAAATGTACATTAAAAAAACTATGGCATCAAGATGCATCAATAATGGGTTTAGAACCGAGCCGTGCCGTGCCGTGCCCAGAGAGTCCACCCCTACAGAACAGAGCTGCTAACCAACCAGTGCAGGACTTTTGAAAGCCTCTATAGTGCGGTATCAGCGCCCTCTGGTGGATGAACTGTGGAATAGAGACAGTTTCTAAATGATTTCTAACATTTCCTCATTATTTACATCTACTAAGAACAGGAATGAGTCAGGAACACGGTGCGTGTATTTATGTTGTATTATACTGAATATTAATGTGAAAGTAGGTGAAGTGTAGTCCTAGAATACATTGAAGTGCTTTAAAAAAACACCAAGGTGCTGTTTAAATTAACGCTGAAATGTGGAAATCAAAAGAAATCACAAATAGATCCCGACAACAACAAATTTGCAACAATTAAAAATACAGAATAAAGAAATGATAACAGGTTGGCCAGGGGGCACACATGTGTCTTTAGCCTGGATTTAAAAACAGAACTAGAGGGAGCACATCTGGTATTTACATGTGCAGATGTAGTTACATATGAAAACCTCGATGAAATCTATAGAGATGTCTGTATGTATGTTTGCATTATTGAGGAATATTATTCTTTTTATGATCCTGGTTATAAAAGTTAAAGATGAGTTCTGTAATGTCATTGACGTTACAGAACTCATCTTTAACTGTTTATTTACACAAAAGTATGTGGAACGATGGTATACTAGTGAGTATGTAGTGCAGAGAGTGCGATTTTATGTTATAACCACATGGTTAAATTAACCTATATGTTATAACCACATGGTTAAATCAACCTATATGTTATAACCACATGGTAAACCAAGCTATATGTTATAACCACATGGTTAAATCAACCTATATGTTATAACCACATGGTTAAACCAACCGATATGTTATAACCACATGGTAAACCAAGCTATATGTTATAACCACATGGTTAAATCAACCTATATGTTATAACCACATGGTTAAATCAACCTATATGTTATAACCACATGGTTAAATCAACCTATATGTTATAACCACATGGTTAAACCAACCTATATGTTATAACCACATGGTTAAACCAACCGATATGTTATAACCACACGGTTAAATCAACCGATATGTTATAACCACACGGTTAAATCAACCGATATGTTATAACCACACGGTTAAATCAACCTATATGTTATAACCACATGGTTAAATCAACCTATATGTTATAACCACACGGTTAAATCAACCGATATGTTATAACCACACGGTTAAATCAACCGATATGTTAAAACCACACGGTAAACCAAGCTATATGTTATAACCACATGGTTAAATCAACCTATATGTTATAACCACACGGTTAAATCAACCTATATGTTATAACCACATGGTTAAATCAACCTATATGTTATAACCACACGGTTAAATCAAGCTATATGTTATAACCACACGGTTAAATCAAGCTATATGTTATAACCACATGGTAAACCAAGCTATATGTTATAACCACATGGTAAACCAACCTATATGTTATAACCACACGGTTAAATCAAGCTATATGTTATAACCACATGGTAAACCAACCTATATGTTATAACCACATGGTAAACCAACCTATATGTTATAACCACACGGTTAAATCAACCTATATGTTATAACCACAAGGTTAAATCAACCTATATGTTATAACCACATGGTTAAATCAACCTATATGTTATAACCACATGGTTAAATCAACCTATATGTTATAACCACACGGTTAAATCAACCTATATGTTATAACCACATTGTTAAATCAACCTATATGTTATAACCACATGGTAAATCAACCTATATGTTATAACCACACGGTTAAATCAACCTATATGATATAACCACACGGTTAAATCAACCGATATGTTATAACCACACGGTTAAATCAACCTATATTTTATAACCACACGGTTAAATCAACCTATATGTTATAACCACACGGTTAAATCAACCTATATGTTATAACCACATGGTAAACCAACCTATATGTTATAACCACATGGTTAAATCAACCTATATGTTATAACCATACGGTTAAATCAACCTATATGTTATAACCACATGGTAAACCAAGCTATACGAGTATATATTTAATAAAATTTGTATCGATAAAAGTACTGTTTAGGAACCGGTATCAAAGTCACAGTATTGGTCTCAGTACCCACACTTTTAGAACAATACCCAGCCTTAAATACCCTAATTAAAGTACTTTAGCGCTAAATGAACATACCAGGAAGTGTTTCTTGCAGTGGGCAGGGGATTGGGCCCACTTGTCACGTTGCCTGTTAGATTGCCTACACCCCCCCCCCCACCCCCCCCAACGCTCGCATCTCATTAAAAATGAATCACGAGGCGCGACGATGGCTCCCCGTGTGAAAAGGCCTCAAGACGAATGGCTCGAGGAGGAGGAAAGTCCCGAGGCGGGAGTCGACGGTGCAAAGACGTCTCGTGCGTGAACTCTATTAACTTGTCAACGTACCGTGAGTTGAGCTCGGACGTGGAAGCGCGTTCGGCTCTCGGCACGCAGGCGCGTCGCCACCGGCTGATGACCAAACCGTGACAGAGTGAAGGATGGAGGCAGCATCGTGGTCACTGATCCTCTGCAGCGGGTCTGGAGGCTCCGCCGGGTGAAAGGGAATTCACTGAACTGAAAACCAATGAAAGAAGGAAAGAAATGGGTCATTAGGGTTAAAATAATCGACTCTCCAGTTGAAATTAAAACTTGTCGTGAGTGAGCCGATATCGATTAATAAAAATCCAGAAATAGAGCTTTAAATATCTGGCTTTTCACCCTGGATGTGTAAGTAAAAATTACTTCTAAGTAACCTTTTGTTCAGTTCTCAATGTACAATATAAAAGATATCTAAGGGTTGCTTCTTGCTTTTAAAAAACTTCTCTGAGAATTAGATTAGATTAGATGATACTTTATTCATCCCAAAGCGGGGAAATTCCCTTATTACAGCAACATTTTCTACAATAAAAGCAAAACAAACAGGAAAACAGCCAATGGGCAGCAGGTAGACTGAATGTAAGGTGGCGTTCAATAAAGGTTTTGTAAAGTGCGGTTGCCATAGTACAAGAAAACAACATTGCAGTGTAATTGAGTGACATTAAAAATTAAGTTGAATATGTAATTAAAGTAATAAAGAAAAAGTAGGTAACCATAATATAAGTAATATACACCTGTGAGCATAAATAATATTGAAAAAGCAATGGAAAAAATATAAATACAGATAAAGATACACAGAGAGTGTGTGGAGTAGAATCTGTTTTATATCCAAGACGTGTAGTGTTGTAAAAACGTCTCTAACTGTACTGATGTCGAATCGGATGTGTAATTGAATCGGGACCGTGTGACTCGGACTCGAATCGATTGGATCCCTTCAGCCTTAAAGGTAACAGCTGGTGGTGTGTGTTGGTGAGTGTGTAACAGGACGAGCTCACGCTGAAGCATCGCTGTGAACTCCTGCATCTTTAATGGAAGAGTTTTCTTCTCCTTCACAGTGTTTTGCACGGTGGATATTCTCTCCTTGGTCCCTCAACACGGCAAACAGCTGCAGGGCTATCAAAGTCCAGTCCATCATGTTAACACAGCACCACTCACGACCATGGCGTGTGTGTGTGTGTGTGTGTGTGTGTGTGTGTGTGTGTGTGCTGGGTTTCATCTCTCTGATACGGAGGGCTTAGCTCAACAGTGGTTGTATTGAGGAGGACGTTGCCCCGCGTGGCCTGGCGTGGACGGAGGGTTATGGAGAGGGTTTTTGGGGGGTGCTGGGTGATGTTCTTTGGGGGTGTTGTTACGCGTAGAGACCCTTAGACCCACAGCTGTCGCCTGGCACGCTCCGGCCTCGGGGAGCACCGACAGCTCACGTCACGGCCAAGTGTCCTCTGTCATCGTGGGGCATCTGGAGGGGGGGGGGGCTGGGATCAATGGCCACTCTCCCTACCTCCCTCACCCCTGGGCTGCATGTCACCCAGCTGCTTCACCCCCCCGATGACCCCGTTACGATGCAACGTGGGGCAGTTTCAGCGTGCAGGCGGTCACATGTGATCCGTCGTCGAGTCAGAGCGCCAGAAACCGGCCGCGGTCAATCTCGCTCGCCAAGTAGGGGACTCACGAGCCGGCTCGTTTTACAGGAAGTACTTTAGTCTTCTGTGTTAGGGGGCGTCCGATAAAGCACCTCATACATCGGGACTCTGTGATGAACACTCAGATCTTACCCAGAGAGCATTGTGGTCCTTGATGGTTTCTGTATGACATCCTAAAGGTTGGTAAAAGAGTTCAGAGCGGGGCAGCAGCAGCCTTTACTATCAAGAGACAGTTTGGTCTTAAATATTAAATTAAATCTGTGTGGAGCTGCAAAACACATGAGTCTTTTAATGAAGGTAACAGACAAAACAGTCTAAATTACTACTAAGTTTAAATGAGCAGTCATTACTAAGGTGATTTGTTTGTTGCCATTTTTGTGGCCGTGTCTTTGATGGTCTTTAAGAAGCTTTAATTTTCTAAACAATCCCAATTTTTTAGTTTTTGAAGTGTAAGAATCCTGTTGGTGCTCTGATGTCTGAATGAACGATTCTTTCATGTATTCCCAATCTCCTGAGCTGAGATCCATCCATCCATCTTCGTCCCCTTATCCGGTATCGGGTCTCGGAGGCAGCAGCTCCAGCAGGGGACCCCAAACTTCCCTTTCCCGAGCCAGATCAACCAGCTCCGACGAGCTGGGGGGTCCCGAGGCGTTGCCAGGCCAGGTTGAGAGATGTAGTCCCTCCACCTAGTCCTGGGTCTGTCCTCGGATGACTGAGCTTCTCAGAGGGAGATAGCCAGCCCCCCTCCTGAGGAAACCCATGTGGACCTCCATTCTCCTCCGAGACTTTTCTCCATTTTGGCAAAAAATATGAGCGTCAAACACTTAATTTCCTGCATTCCGGTGAATTTTGATGCAACAATTTGTTCACAGATCTCCACATTTTCTATTTTTTCTATTTTTGAGGTGGACCAATCTAGCTCTTCTAAACATTATATACAGTATCCCCCCACCCCCCCGCCCCCCCCATGTCTGCAGCAGTGAGGCATCGTTGTGGTCGCTGGCTTTCCTCCCTGCAGCTTATCGGCAGACCCCTCCACTCGTTACATCACTCCCGTCCACCTCATGCTTCTCAAACGTTGAAATCTCCATGGTGACATCTGTTTAATTGAAAATCCCGGCCTGATCGATGTGTGCCAAACCGCGAGAGCAGAGGTTTAAACCGCCGCCCCACCAGTCCTTGTTCTCTGTTCTTCCAGCGATCAGCTCACAGTTGCTTTATTATTTATCTGCCGGCGTCGGGCCAACAGTTGCTGCTCGGCCCCTCTTGTCCTCTCCGGAGCCACCTGGACCTGTCACTTCACTCAGAGACGGTCCGCGGAAGACCACTTCACCCTAAAAACACGACGGGTCGGATCCAAAAAGGGGGGCAGCAGGCTTTATGGACGAGGTCGAAGCGTTCAGACTGCAGTTTTGTCTCAAATCACACGTGACGCACGCAAAGCTTTCCTTTAAAAGGTTCTTTGATTTCCTCAGGTTGAACTGGACATTGTTGTAAAGTCATTCTTATGTGGGCCATTGCTTTAGATCAGATAATCAGATACTGGTGTAACTACTCTGTGCTCTTATTGTAATCTACCAGCAGTACTGTAGTATTTGAAATAAATACCCGGTACATTTACAGGCTTCAAGCTGACACTGTGGCGGGGTTTGATTATTTCTCCCGTCTGGCTGCTCTTGTACATGGGGATATTTTTGCAAATGTTTTTGTAAAAAATTAATGATCTCTGTCCACTGGAACGCTACGGCTTTTAATTTAAAACAATTACATTAATAAAACAGATGGCATTAGAAATAAAGGCCTGCCTCTAATAGAAGCTGGGTTAACTTCTGCAGTTCAGGTAAATAAAGGCCCCGACTTTTATTTGAGGAATTACGGTAATTGATGCAGCAATAGCCTATACGAAACAAAAGATATTTAAAGATCAAAATCTGGCCATTTTCTACATATATCACGCACATCATATGTCTTTTGACCAGATGGTTATTTGCAGGTCAAGTCTCTGTTGTAGGGGGGTCACCAGAAGGTCCAGTAAAAAGCTTTTCTGGTCCTTTTGATCACTTCACATGAGCTTCCTCAGCAGGTGGTGCCAGGTTGGGACTGTTAAGGACTTCTCGTCCACGTTGGCTTACAGTCAAAAGACATGATTACCTGGTTTTAGCTGCCTAAACCTTTGAAGGTGCTTCTGTACTCTTCTTAAAAGTCTTTGTGGAGGTTGCCCTGTTGGAAAAGCCACCATAAAATAAATAGAGAAGACAAGATCTGGCCCTTTGACCTTGGTGGCGTTTGCTCAGATGTCAAATGGTTCTGAGCCCTTTAAAGACTTCTCGTCCCTGTTGGCTGAACAGCTGAGGCGTGATGGAGTAGTGGACTCGACTTGTTTTGACTGAGGGTTTGTCGGGACTAGTCCTGACCGAAGGGGAGAGGTCATTCCAGTTGGCAGTCCGATGAGTTTCAGCACCCCAAACTGGGACAGATGTTCCTCTGTTAACCCTTAAACATCATCTGGGAGACGCCAGCTCACCCGATCCTCACATCCACCTCTTCTCTCTGTGTCTTCATAGGCCGTAAAGATCGGGGGGGGGGCCCTCCATCAAAACCGGG
>NC_048414.1:1111671-1112126 GCF_013103735.1 Etheostoma cragini | reverse complement strand
CTCGCAACACACACACACACACACACACACACACACACACACACACACACACACACACAGATGGTTTTCCACTTCTGAAGCGAGTCCCCGATAAACAAATCCACCCGAAAACAAAGAGCTGCTGATCGCCCCCCAGACGCAGTTTCACTCGCCCATTAAAGGAAGCGAGGGCTGGTGTTGTGTTACCGTCGGGTCAAACCGTCTTTACATCTTCACTAAAGACGGTTAAAGAGTTTTCTTCTGTGATGATTCCCTTTTAATGGAAACCAAACGTGTGTGGAGGTTTAAGAGAAAGGGGGGGGGGGGCATGTTGTTCATCCGCCTCGGGTTTTTTACCAGCAGGTTGGAGCAGAATCCTCCGAACCGAATCAGAGGTCCGATACTTCGATGAGTCGGTTTCACACTTAAAATGCTCCTTGTGTTTCTCCCATTCTGAATGTCAGACTACTATTTAT
>NC_048414.1:1106447-1111571 GCF_013103735.1 Etheostoma cragini | reverse complement strand
CCTAATACTGGATCTGAAGTCTCTGACTGTACAGACGGTAAACTTAATTACTCCTTTCAACTTGATGTTAGCTTGTCCTGCTTCAGGGGGAGACGGGGCTGGAGTCTCCGGAGCGAACCCCCGTCCCGCCGTCAAACAGCCGGGGACAAGACAGGACCCCTCAGGTGGTCCTGAGGCGCTGCAGCGCTGCATTGAGCCCAAACTGCAGACTCCAGCTTCTGTACAATCACTTGATGTCTTCACTACTAACGTTAACTCCCCTCTGCTCCGACTGCTCCCTCCCGTCCCTTTCTCTCCCTCGTCTCCCCAGGCGGGACTCAAACTGTCCCCAACATATTTCCGCTGATTATTTCGCGTTTTCACTTTGCTTATTTGTCACGCCGCCGGTGAGTAACAGCCTTAAGACACACATTTCGTACATATGTGTCTGAATTGAACACAAACAATCAATTGACTCATACATAGTACTATAAAAACCCTGATTTGTGGATTTAATCGTACAACAAATGTGATTTTCCATGACCTCGCCTCATCTTTTGGGCTCAATTGTCAGAGATTAAGTTAAAGTGAACTTACTTCAGAGAATGTTCACTTTAATGTCAGAAACTGACCCAAATAAATCGACAATTTGGGGTACATGTAGTCATGAAAAGTGACTTTTAATCTCGCTAAATCTTAAAAGTGAATGTACAGATCAGATGTAAAATCCTGAATGTAAAGTCTAGAATTAGAGAGACGGTAAAAGTTCAGATCCTGGTCCAGGACCTAAAGGACCTCTGACTGCACAGGGTTAACATGTCCCAGGACACACACACACACACACACACACACACACACACACACACCACCAGCCTAATCTCCCCCCCCCCCCCAAAGCAGCAGCTTTAGTGTAATTCACGCCGCAGCTGTCCACTGCTGGAAGAATCGAGAAATTGTCCTGCACATGTTCGGCTTCAGGAACAAATGTCACGGTGCACAGCAAATGAAAAAACAAGATGGACTCCTGAACCTCACACACACACTCTCAAACACACACACACACACACACACACACACACACACACACACAGCTCTCTACTATCAAACCTCTGGCAGCCTCCACCTGCCCTCCTCCCTGACTACACATAGCAGACAGAGCTGTGTGTGTGTGTGTGTGTGTGTGTGTGTGTGTGTGTGTGTGTGTGTGTGTGTGCGTGTGCGTGCGTCTTTTGCTTTGTAAGGTCACGATTTTAGATTAAATATATATCTTTTCCTCTTTTTAGTCAACTTTAGCACGGGTTCATAAACTTCTGTTATTACCAACGGATCGATTACTCCAGCTGTGAGATCCATTTTACGTACATCAGTATTAACAAAAAGCATAACTATAGGGAAAAATACCTTTTAAATGTACTACAAGGACAGTAATTCACGTCGGCCTCTGTGGGCATCGACAGTGTCCGACACCCAAATAAAAATACATTTCGTAACTGAAGATCAGGTACCAGAGCGATGAGACGCTCAGGTGTCTCTGCTGAGCCACAATTCCTCAGATTTAAATTTAGACACATTTTCTCCTCATGTCTTGGACTCATGAACCCAGAGTGAAGTGTGTAGAGAGTGTGTGTGTGTGTGTGTGTGTGTGTGTGTGTGTGTGATACATTCCCAGCGTGTCCATGGTCTTACTGAGCATTAGTGGACACATTTCCCAACTTGCCAGACGTTTAGGAGGGCACGCTGCAGTGCTCGTCTCCGCCTCCAGGGGGAAACACTGAGCTGAGAGCATTAAAAACATTTTTTTTTTTTTAAACATCCAAATAAAGTTCACATTCCTGTGAACAATTTATAGATTTCGGGTTGTGTCCAAATCCGTCTTTTAGACGGGAAATAAACATCCTTTTCACGACGCGGTAACATCTCTGCAGAGACGTCTGAACGCGTTTCCTTCGGCTTCGTCACTAAAGAATATTTAACTTATTCTGCGTTACGAGGTCTGGAGTTTGAAAGACGCGAGTGTTTTACAGACAGGAAATGAACAAAAAGATGCTACTGTATCTCGTACGTACACGATAGGATTTCCTACGTTGGAGATAAACATAAGTTTGGGCCAGAAATGCCCTGAAAACCTTGTTTTTTTACCTTGCCTTTTAAGGCTTTCATAGTTTAGTTATGTGAGTATTTTCTTAGATATAAATATTGTTTATTGACAGAATGAATACAAACTAAGCAAATAACTGGGTCCATGATATAGGAATACGTCCTAGCTTCTTATAGGGTAAGTAATACTAACATTATGGAACGGATCCCTTCAGAGACAGACCTTTCAAACATCTTTAGGAACTTTCTATTTAAGCAGAAACTTCTCTGAAGTCGCTAGCGCTAAACCCACCAGACTCCATTCAAAAAAGCAATACTTTTAGCGTGTATCGAGCCAAGATATTCCCACATGTCAATCAGTTAACTTTGTGTTTATTTCAAACCTAACTAGAGTTGTGGTGGCTGGAAAAGTAGAAAGACGACCAAAACGGCTTTTTATAGTTTAATTTTGCTTCTGTCGACTGTGAATGAAGATTATTTTATGATTATAAAATCACTGTTTATTTACATGGAGTCTGGTGGGTTTAGGGAACGCAATTTCACAGAAGATCAAGAGACTGGATCACATCACTCCAGTTCTCACTAAGACCAAGAGACTGGATCACATCCCTCCAGTCCTCACTAAGACCAAGAGACTGGATCACATCCCTCCAGTCCTCACTAAGACCAAGAGACTGGATCACATCCCTCCAGTTCCAAATAAGACCAAGAGACTGGATCACATCCCTCTAGTTCTCACTAAGACCATAAGACTGGATCACATCCCTCCAGTCCTAACTAAGACCAAGAGACTGAATCACATCACTCCAGTTCTCACTAAGACCAAGAGACTGGATCACATCCCTCCAGTTCCAACTAAGACCATACGACTGGATCCCATCCCTCCAGTCCTCACTAAGACCATACGACTGGATCACATCTCTCCAGATCTCACTAAGACCAAGAGACTGGATCACATCCCTCCAGTCCTAACTAAGACCAAGAGACTGGATCACATCCCTCCAGTCCTCACTAAGACCAAGAGACTGGATCACATCCCTCCAGTCCTCACTAAGACCAAGAGACTGGATCACATCACTCCAGTTCATAAGTCTTTACACTTGCTTCCTGTGTCTCAAAGAATTGATTTCAGAACTTTTGCTAGTTTATAAATCACTTAACGGTTTAGGACCAAAATACATTTCTGATCTGCTACTACACTATGACCCCCCCCAGACCTCTCAGGTCATCTGGGACAGGTCTGCTTTCTGTCCCGAGAGTCAGAACCAAATAGGGGGGGGGGGGGTTTACATGAATATAGCAATGTCTTTGATTTCTTCTTCAATTGGCTGTTGCAGGGTTTTTGTAATGGTGTAACATTCTGACAAAGCTCTGGGTTTAAAAAACAAGAATAAAACAAGAATAAAATACCCCATCCTGAAAAGAGGAAGCCTTCTTTTATCTCCTTAGCTTAAAAGTAAAAAAAAAAAAAGTAGCTCCTACTCTGTTAAATCTCAACTGGACAACGTGTTTCTGGTGTTTTTAGAGACCTAACTCCCTCTGCATTAACACACCCGAGTTCTGCCGAGCGGTACGTAAGCGCCTTTAAGAAAGAAGATATGCAACTCTGTGATATTTGGCTCGGACACAACCCTGCTCTCTCATTTTACATTTCAGGCATTTCGCTGACACTCTTCCTCCCAAATGATCCCCCCCCCAGAAGGGAAACAGGGGACTCAGATGAACACATGTCATGTTGTTCTGTGAACGCTGGAGGATCTCATCCCAGGTGTGTGTTACAGTCTCTCTGGAAGACATGCAGGAAGACATGCAGGAAGACATGCAGGAAGACATGCAGGAAGACATGCTGGAAGACATGCTGGAAGACATGCAGGAAGACATGCTGGAAGACATGCAGAAAGACATGCAGGAAGACATGCAGGAAGACATGCAGGAAGACATGCAGGAAGACATGCTGGAAGACATGCAGAAAGACATGCAGGAAGACATGCAGGAAGACATGCTGGAAGACATGAAGGAAGACATGCTGGAAGACATGCAGGAAGACATGCAGGAAGACATGCTGGAAGACATGCAGGAAGACATGCAGGAAGACATGCAGGAAGACATGCTGGAAGACATGCAGGAGATTACAGCGGATGTAATCCAACTTCATGCATCCACACTGCTGCTAAGTGACAGAATACCATCGAGATGACTGAGAAACACACAAGTTCATTAATGACAACGATGTTAAAAAGTTGTTAACTTAAACGTCATTTTGTCGTCCTCGGGTCAAACTGACCCCGTTTCTTAGTGTTTTATAGCAGAAATATTAGATTTCTTTCAACCAAATTGCCCAGAATTAACATGGATGATTCCATACGTTGTTCCGTTGACATTACTGATATCTTTCATTTAATTATTTGGGTGTTTTATTTCATCTTATAGCATTTGGATTCTTTTTTTTTATGGTTTCTAAACAGTATCTGGACTAGACTTTGACATCTACCCATCTGAGATTAGTCAAAATAATTCATAATTTCTGCCATTTTAACTAAAAACGTATGTAAAATTGGATATAAATGAGGTTTGTTGACCATGAATTCCAAGAATAAGTTTAAAACCTGTTATTAAACCAGCTCAGGTTTAAAGCTGAAAAAAAAGAGCCAAAAGTTGGAAAAAGTGAGAAATAAATCAGAAAAAGCGCCAAAAGCATCGGAAAAGCACCAAAAAAAAAACCATTTTCAATTTTTGAGGAACAAGGACAAGTTCATGGCTAGCGGGAAGACAACACAAGGGTTAAACTATCCGTCCTGGGGGCAGATATCGGGCTAAACCAAGTCAGAAAAAAGTGAAAAATGTCCATTCGTACTTCCTCCAAAGCCAAAGATGATGGTTATGCCTGATGGTGAAGCTTTTTCAGTATTTTTTTTTAATGCTTTTATCTGCGTTTCTCTCACTATGACTCTAGAGTCTGTACTCTCTCACTCGCTCTACCCCACACAGACACACACACACACACACAGACATCCACACAGACACACACACACACACACACACACACAC
>NC_048414.1:1104239-1106347 GCF_013103735.1 Etheostoma cragini | reverse complement strand
CCCCCCCCGCCCCGCCCCCCCTCCTCCTGGTTTCAACACACTCGTCCTGGCATGACACGCAGAGGAAGGTCTCATGCCCTCGGTGACGCTCCGCACCAAAAATAGTGGCGGTGCCATAAAGTCATCCATCACACAAGTAGGCCAAGGGTCGGTTACCAGGGAAACCACGGAGATCAAACGGAACCCGGCGGGAACATCCCAGAATACTCCGCCATCCCACACGCTAACCACTTTTAGCCTCTTAATTGAGTGTAAAGTTTCTTCAGTTAATTTCTAGTGACGTCTTAATTTGTCGTGTGGTGCATTCAGGAACACTCCGTAAATCGAAAACCCGCATGGTCACTTCTAAGATTAGATGTGACCATGTTTTGACAAGATGTTAATTTGGTTGTCTGACCAGACAGTCAGACAGAATCAGTCAGTCAGTCAGAATCTATCAGTCAGTCAGTCAGTCAGTCAGTCAGTCATACAGTCAGTCAGTCATACACACTATCAGTCAGACAGTCAGTCAGTCATACACACTATCAGTCAGACAGAATCAGTCAGTCAGTCAGAATCTATCAGTTAGTCAGTCAGACAGACAGTCAGACATACACACTATCAGTCAGACAGAATCAGTCAGTCAGTCAGAATCTATCAGTCAGACAGAATCAGTCAGTCAGTCAGAATCTATCAGTCAGACAGTCAGACAGACATACACACTATCAGTCAGACAGTCAGTCAGTCAGTCAGACAGTCAGTCAGTCAGACAGACAGACACACTATCAGTCAGACAGTCAGTCAGACAGACAGACACACTATCAGTCAGACAGTCAGTCAGTCAGACAGACAGACAGACAGTCAGTCAGTCAGTCAGTCAGTCAGTCAGTCAGACAGTCAGACATACACACTATCAGTCAGTCAGTCAGTCAGTCAGACAGTCAGACAGTCAGTCAGTCAGACAGACAGTCAGTCAGACATACACACTATCAGTCAGTCAGTCAGTCAGTCAGACAGATATAAACACTATCAGTCAGACAGTCAGTCAGTCAGTCAGTCAGACAGTCAGTCAGTCAGACAGTCAGACAGTCAGTCAGTCAGTCAGACAGACAGTCAGAAAGACAGTCAGACAGTAAGACATACACACTATCAGTCAGTCAGACAGTCAGTCAGTCAGTCAGTCAGACAGACATACACACTATCAGTCAGTCAGACAGTCAGTCAGTCAGTCAGTCAGACAGACAGTCAGTCAGTCAGTCAGTCAGACATAAACACTATCAGTCAGTCAGTCAGTCAGTCAGACATAAACACTATCAGTCAGTCAGTCAGTCAGTCAGACAGTCAGTCAGTCAGTCAGACATAAACACTATCAGTCAGTCAGTCAGTCAGTCAGACAGAAAGACATACACACTCTCAGTCAGTCAGACAGTCAGGCAGTCAGCCAGACAGACAGACAGTCAGTCAGTCAGTCAGTCAGACAGACAGTCAGTCAGACAGTCAGTCAGTCAGACAGAGGAGGTGCGACTCTTCAGTCTAACCCGACTAGAGAGCCCTTCTCCTTTCCGCGTCTCACACACAACGAGCAGACAAGCCTCCGTCTGAAAACTGATCTCCGGTTTCTTGAACCCCCAAAAAAACAATATGAAAACAAAACAAAAGGCGACCCTGTTCCCATGCCCCCCCCCCCCCCCCCCCCCCCCCCCCCCCCCCCCCCGCCGCCATTCATATTCATCCCGTAAGAAAACAACAAAACCTATTAGTGCTGATCATCGACCATAAATATCAAACGATCGGCCGGGCCCAGATGGGGGGGATTATGTCGCCTTAGAGTCATTACCATCACATCCTCTCCTTAAGCTTCCCACTGCCCCTCTCAGCTGCGTTGTAATACCCCGCCTCGGATCACTTTCCAGTATTAAACTCACTGTTTGCCCGTGAGCTTATTAATGCTTTTGTTTCGGCGTGCCAAAACAAAAAAAGGCTCTCCACTCCGGCAGATAAAAGCCCCCCCGAGCGTGATGAATCCGATTTTTTAGTCTCAAAGAGGGTGCGAGTGCTGTGGAAACTGGGCTCTTCCTAGGTGGCAGTGGGATGGGGGGGGTGGACGGGGGGGGGGGGGGGGGGGGGGG
>NC_048414.1:1102900-1104139 GCF_013103735.1 Etheostoma cragini | reverse complement strand
GGAAGTTTGGGGTCCCCTGCTGGAGCTGCTGCCCCCGAGACCCGATACCGGATAAGCGGATGAAGATGGATGGATGGATGGATATTTGGGGGGTGGTAGTAGCTCAGTCTGGAGAGATTTTGGTTGGGAACCGGATGGTCGCTGGACCAGTAACGGAAGAAGTGCCGGTTCCCCTTCAGGGCACTGCTAAGGTGTGTGTGTGTGTGTGTGTGTGTGTGTGTACTTTAAAACTAGGAAACACTATTATGAATTGTTGATAAAGATCTAATGAGCTGAAGTATTGTTTCTTTATTAACAGACTCAAGGTCCAGATAAAAAAAAAGTACACTCAGCACATTACAAAAGGGGTTCAGAACAAACATAAATACATAAAGACAAACTGATCCCCAAAAATATCACAAAAGAAACACACATACATACAAACCTACAAATTGCAATGCCCAGGTACAGGTACAGGTACAGGTACAGGTACAGGTACAGGTACAGGTACAGGTGCGTCTTCCAGTGATTCCGTAGTTGTTCCATGCTGATTATACTATACAGTAAAGTAGTGCCTCACACTAATCACTTACGCTGATAATTACGGACATTTTTGTTTCCCCGTACTTCAAGTAAAGTATAATTCAGCCAAACTAACTCGTAGCGTCTTGAGTTTTTCCCCAGATTGTAGTTTTTAGGAGCCCGTTACTGGGTGATTGTGGTCTTTGCTGCTTGGCGCTGCAGGTGTTTTGTCCCCCACACATCGTCTCTGACCTCTGACCCCCCCGTCTAGCCTCTGCTTATCCCTTCCTAATGAAGCTGTACTTGTCACAGTGAGCTGAAGATTAAGCGCGATGACTGTCTCTGTCTCTTCCCTCCGACATCTTGTTCCCCTCAGCGAGCCAATTAGACGAGCCCAGGAGCCCACACTGGGCTCGGAGACTCGGCCGGCCGTGTCAACAGGTCTGTTTTGATCCGGGGATGAGAGCGTCCTGGTCCCTGAGCTTAAGGGATTGGTGAAGAATGTAAGTTCAGCGCTAGTCTGGTGAGAGGGTCAGCGGGGTGGGGGGGGTCAGCCTGGCTAAGGTTACAGCGAGAGAAAAGCACCAAAGTCAAGGGTAAGACAACAACAGCATAACAACCTACACCACCAAACAACCCTTATATACCATTTACACCCATAACGACCATAACACCCACAACACCCACAACACCCACAACACCCACAACACCCACAACAACACCCACAACACCCACAAC
>NC_048414.1:1098260-1102800 GCF_013103735.1 Etheostoma cragini | reverse complement strand
CACACTGAGACATATACACACACACACACAAACACTGAGACATATACACACACACACACACATAAACACTGAGACATATACACACACACACACACACACACACAGAGACATATACACACACACCCACAGAGACACACACGAATCAAATCAAATCCTCATTAAAATGTGTTTAAAGCGACATTATGTAAGAATTCCTCCCATCTAGCCGATAAATTGTATACGACCACCAGCTGAATAATACTTTCTAGCCCCTCCCATTCCGCCGTGTTGTTCCAAGAAGTACAACTTTGTCTGTGAGCGCTACTTCCTGTGTAGTAATAGTTCTACGTTTTTGGTGTTTTGGTACCATTTCAGTGCTACCATCAGCCATCAGGACCCCAAACACATGCAAGCTAATGTTAGTAAAGTATCAGCGTGATCCTCCGTTTAAACCTGCAGAGAGAGTAATCTCCCGCTAAAAGTAGTTAATGAATCCGATGTTTGGAACCGATTGGTATTTACTGTAGAGCAAAAATAACAATTATGAATGTTACAAACTCACAACACGAAAGTTAGTTTCAACACTTTCAGCATTTGATTCATAAAACTGACACTTTAAACTCAATAGACAGTCAAAAGAACGAATAGAGGGCGCCCGGTTAGCTCAGCCGGTAGAGCGGGCGCCCATATAGAGACTTCCTCCTCGACGCAGGGGGCTCAGGTTTGAGTCCTCCTTTCATTTCATCAGCTGGCCCGTCGATAAAGGCCCTAACAATTATCTAAAAAATAAAATCGAATAACATAATAACAGTTTGTTTGCAGACTGCTTACAGAGCTGTAGCGGAGCCAAAGTGGTGCACTTTAATTAATTAATGAATTAATTCATTAATTAATTGATTAACTTTATTGGTTATGGGTTAAATGAAAACACAGATAATCTGCGAGGCCGATTATTGGTTGATCCCTGCAACAAAAAGCAATCAAATAAGCAAATCAGAAATGTCTGGCGGAACACCCATCAGTCCGCAGGCGTGGAGCGCTCCAGGCTGCTGCCTTGCTCAGAGGCTCTCTGGCGCCGGGGCGCTCTCACCGCGCGGCGCTGCAGACCGAGCGTGATGACGGGCAGCAGCGTGCCGTCTGTCGACACTCTGCTGGTGACCGTCTCCCAGCTGGATGTTATAACGAGGTGCCGAGGGGCCGACGGAGCAGAGGACTACGTCTCCCAGCAGCCACCGGGGAAAACAAACCCCACACACACACATGCACACGCACACGCACACACACACACACACACACACACTGTCAGTGGAGAGGTTTGCTTCTGAGAGCAGAGCTGATCAATCTGCAGGCTAAATATCATCTCTTCCTCTCGTTTTGCTTGCGTTTTTGTTTTTATCCAGAAAAGGGTAACAAATCATAACAGATTTCCCTAACCGTTATTTGTAATTTTTATATACAGTGTGTATATATATATGCTTTTAATCAACTTTAGCATGGGTTCATAAACTTATTTGCACCACTGTTCAGTTTATTGAGTTTACTGTACAGTCAAATATCTTTAACTGTATTTCCGCATATAGTCGTTTTTTCATACCTTTCTTTTGTCACTGGTTTTGACTTAGTTTTGTTATTTTTTTATCAAAAAGGTACAGTGCATATTAATAAACATTTCAAAGAATATACATATCCAAGAATACATCCAAAGGCTAATTTCTTGGTCCCAACTTTTTTAAACTTCAGTTGAAATTCAGCCCTACAGGAGTCAGCGAAAAGTTACTATTTACTCATCATTACCATTCTCACATCTCACTTATTATTTTTCACTTATTCATCATTCTCATTTTCTCTTTCAGAACTGTTCATATTGTAATATAATAACATTATACTATTTATCCCAGTATTCTTTGCACTCTGCTCCACATTTAAATATGTTTTAATGAACTCTTCATTGCACTCACTGCCTCTATATTGTTTCTGTTAAGAGTGTGTATATATTATGTATATATTAGTGTGTATATATATTGTGTATATGTTAGTGTGTATAAATTGTTTTGGTTGTTTTGTGCGTGTAAGCTCATTGTGAGCAACGATGCTCCAAAGAAAAATTCCTCGTATGTGTCCTCATGCGTGGCAAATAGAGCTGATTCTGACTCTTAGCCATCGTCGAGCTTAGCAAATCAAGCAAAACAGCAGCCTGACCAGGAAAACTCTAAGTCCCAAAGCTCTGCCAAATACAGTTTGAGTGGGTTGTAAAAAACATTCCCGTCTATTTGGTTTGGTGCATAAACAGGCAGGGCCAAACTTTACTGGGAACCTACATTATTGACTTCGACACGTGTGCTCTACACGCTCAAATACGGACAAAAATGCCCAAAAATAATCATCAGTGGCACTTCACTGACTGTCGTCTTCCCCACGCACACTCCACTCGCCTTCTGAAGAGCCACATAAAGTTCGGAGATCAATCCAGCGACGACGTTTTAATGACGTTGTTACCCAAAGCCTCGCTAGATTCCTTAAAATATCTCACCTTGAGAAGCCTCGTGTTAGAAGCTGCTTCTCTGAGTCTCAGCGTGTTGATTGGAGGAATTCCAACACTCGTATTAGCGACGCAGGTTGACAGCAACACAATAACAAGTGCACATTTTTAACTGCTCGGTGGAGTCCTCTGGGGCCACGTGCCACTTTAAGGGTTCACTGGGAACAACGAGAACAAAGGAAACAGGAAGTCCTGGTCCCTGGGGGGGCGCTGGGAGAGCCTGTCCCATGATTACCGACCTCCGTGTTACTCTGCCAGCCGCTCGCAGGCGGTATGCAAACAACTCGGCGGCCATCTCGCGTTTCAAAGTCAAGTCCTCGGCACCAGCTGGAGAGTGGGACGCACTTCTTTAACCCTCGTGTCGTCCTCGGGTCAAACTGACCCGTTTCTAAGTGTTTCATAGCAGAAATATTAGATTTCTTTCAACCAAATTGCCCAAACTTAACATGGATGATTCCATACGCTGTTCAGGTGACATTACTGGTATCTTTCATTGAATTATTTGGGTGTTTTATTTCATCTTATAGCATTTGGATTCTTTTTTTTAAATGGTTTTAAAACAGTATCCACAGTTGACTTTGACATCTACCCATCTGAGATTCACTCAACATCCTCTGATCTCAACTATCAGTCAAAATAATTCCTAATTTCTGCCTTTTTAACTAAAAATGTATGTAAAATTTAATATAAATGAGGTTTGTTGACCATGAATTCCAAGAATAAGTGTAAAATCTGTTATTAAACCAGCTCAGGTTTAAAGAAATACATAAGAAAATAAAACACCAAAAGCTGGAAAAAAGTGAGAAATATATCAGAAAAAGAGGCAAAAACATCGGAAAAGCACCAAAAAAATTCATTTTCAATTTTTGAGGAACAAGGACAAGTTCATGGTTAACGAGAAGACAACACAAGGGTTAAACTATCTAATGCTGAAAGGAGAGAGAGAGAGAGAGAGAGAGAGGAACGAGCATGTCTGACATACTGCAGATGTGCTGCAGGATAAGATGAAGCTGTTCACAGCCTCTCACAGCAAGGTTTAAATCCAAAATAACACTGCTTAGTGTCCGTCTTACAGTTTACATAGACTGGGTTTTCCCGCCATTGTAAGGTTCAGGTCCAGGTGCAGTTTTTGGGCAGAATCGAAACCTAACTTATGTAATTAAAAGTGTTTTATTAGGTCTAATGACTGTGGTCTGACTTCTTTAGCTTTGAGTTTTGTCTTTAGGCTTTTTTGAGTGTTATTTATTTTTTATCTGCTGCAGCTTTTCTAACGTTTTCGACACAGATGTGGTGTTAATGAAGGTCCAAAACTATGCGTGAAAAAGATGCAAAACTACCACAAAGAGACACAAAGCGACTACAAAGAGACGCCAAATGACAACGGAGACACAAAACAACCAAAAAGAAAACACAAATGAGCAAAAAGAGACGTAACACATGACTACAAAGACGCAAAAAAAATCCCCAAAAGGAGATAAAAGAAAGAAAATGTACGAGGAAATAGCCTCAGCTGATTATTTCTCACAGCCAAAGCTCTTCGTTATGGGTGTTGTGGGTGTTGTTGTGGATGTTGTGGGTGTTGTCGTCGTTGTGGGTGTTAGGGTGTTATGGTCGCTATGGGTGTTGTGGATGTTGTTGTCGTTGTGGGTGTTGTGGTTATGGGTGTTTTTGTGTGTGTTGTGGGGGTTGTGGGTATTATGGTCGCTATGGGTGTTGTCGTCGTTCTGGGTGTTGTGGTTGTTATGGGTGTTGTCATCGTTGTGGGTGTTGTGGGTGTTGTCATCGTTGTGGGTGTTGTGGTTGTTGACATTGTTGTGGGTGTTGTCATCGTTGTGGGTGTTGTCGTCGTTGTGGGTGTTGTGCTTGTTACGGGTGTTGTGGGTGTTGTGGGTATTATGGTCGTTGTGGGTGGTGTTGTGGATGTTGTGGGTGTTGTGCTCGTTACGGGTGTTGTGGGTGTTGTTGTGGGTGTTGTGGGTGTTGTGGATGTTGTGCTCGTTACGGGTGTTGTGGGTGTTGTGG
>NC_048414.1:1096683-1098160 GCF_013103735.1 Etheostoma cragini | reverse complement strand
ACCTAGTCCTGGGTCTTCCCCGAGGCCTCCTCCCAGCTGGACGTCCCTCCACCTAGTCCTGGGTCTTCCCCGAGGCCCAGGAGGCATCCTTACCAGACACTTGAACCACCTCAACTGGCTCCTTTCGACGTGAAGGAGCAGCGGCTCTACTCCGAGCTCCTCTCGGAGGACTGAGCTTCTCACCCGATCTCTAAGGGAGACGCCAGCCACCCTCCTGAGGAAACCCATTTCGGCCACTTGTACCCTTGTACCCCCCAAATATAGCCCCATCATTTCTAGTCATAGTTCTATTACACTTATTGGTACTATGGAGTATTTGCCAGTATTCATCTTGCCAACTGCTGTAATTACTATGAACCATATTACTGTATCTGTATCAGCGTCTCTGTGTCCCGACCGGCAGACGTGAGCCGGGGTCTGTCGGAGGTTCCTGTCGGGTAAAAGGGAGTCGCACCAGATGCTTGCTGTAGGCGGGGAATAGCTGGGTCTTTGTAAATTATAGAGTGTGGTCTCAACCTACTTTATCTGGAAGTTGTGTCCTGACAACTTCAGTTATGAAAGGACACTCTAAACTTAACTAAGGTGATGCCACTGATGCTAGGTCCACTATTTCCTTCCAGTCTACGGTGGTTGCTGCCGGTGTTTGACCTCTGACCTCCCAGTGAACGGGATTTTCGGTGACAATCCTGCATCGATACACAGACGCCAAGCATGGCTCTTTTATTATATATGCGTTGGTCAGTTTGTCTGCTTGACAATCCCATTTTGAAGCAATGAAATTGTGTGTGTTCAAGTGACATGAACAAAGAGAAATGTTTCATTTTAGATGAAACAGATGTTGACTAAGTTTCCTTTTGGGGACGTCATTTGAAATTGGAAACATTTAGAAGTTGGAAGAAAGGTTTTAAATTTTATTGTATCGCAGAATATTGCAATATCTCGTATCGTGGCATGGGTACGCGCCCCCCCCCCAGTGAGCTGCTGCTCCCTTCCACAGAAAAAACAAAGTATGAAATGAGATCTGTGTATGAATGGTGACACATAGTGAACCGATGACTGGTAACCCGGCCATTCTGTGACTCATCATGTTGATATCAAAGCTATGAGGGGTTCGTCATTTCCCAGCATTGCTCGGGGGGGGGGGGGGGGGGGGGGGGGGGGGGGTTCTCTCTCTTGATGACGGCCTCCAAACCTTAAGCTCGGACAATCACAGAGCACCCAGAGCTAGAGATCCAACATGGCTGCCCCGTGCTATAGAAAGTTATTAGCACTTCTGTCTTATTTGGGTCGTACACACAGCACCGTCTATGGACATGTTGCCGTGTTGTTGTAAGCAAACAGCGTAAAGCTACTATCAGTCTGACATAGTTTCACAAAATGACTGGTAAGTTGAGTCAAGGTGAGTTAGAAAAGCAGAAATTAGGAATTATTGAGACTAAAATTAAAGGAATGGATGTTGATGATAATCACAGACTGG
>NC_048414.1:1094399-1096583 GCF_013103735.1 Etheostoma cragini | reverse complement strand
CCCCCCCCCCCCCCCACACACACACACACACTTTATGGGGAGCAACAGTAAGCAGGTCAAAGGTCAGAGCTCACTGCCTTTCAACCAGATATTGCAGGTATTCCCGGGTTTCCATTCAGTCCACCAATGCTGTAAAGAAACCTCCAATTAACTGAAGTGTAAATTCCCGCAGAAAGCAGCTCCGCGGCCTCGGAACGTCTCTCTTCACCCGGGGTGCTATTTAAAGGAGGAATCTGGTCCGGGCTTAGAGGGCGTCCATAGCTCGCATTCCCGACCAGAGGCGCTCGAGTCTTCAGGCGTTATTTTGGGAACACGCGGTTGTCCTGACTCCTCGCCGCAGCGCTCGGACTCTCGTTTCAGTGAAGCGATTCTCCCACACTTCCTGTTGTTAAGTCATTTAGTGTCTCCTGCTGATGTTAAGCTTTGTGCCGCGCAGGCTGCAAATAACCATTTGTGTGGAGACCTTTTTTAATAACCTGCTTTTTTAACTTGGAAAATCAGGTCCACCGACGGTTGTTCTCAACGCACCACCTCCAAATATTCACTTCTGCTTTTGGCGATTTAAAAAAATATTCTGGTAAAAGGTTTTTATTTGGATGGAAACACGTCCAAGGATGGTTGAAGGTTTGTTTTGCAGTCGTTTGCTGGCAGAGTTGTCGGAACGTCGTCTTTACGAGAGACCGACTGATGAAGGATTTTTAAGGCCGATACCGAGATGAATATTTGGTTATTTAAAAATAACCAGATATATGCTGGTCTATCGGCCGATATTCTTTGTATATTTAAAAAAAAAATCCAGAAACGCGTTACAAAACAGATTTTGTTATTAGTTATTAATGAGTTCTCACTAAAATAATATGATTATAATTTGCTTTATAGTCACAACAGAGCAGACAGATCAAAATATGTTTAAGTTCTGATAGATAAAATGTATAAAAATACAAACTTAAGACATGAAACTTAAAGTCCTTTTAAACAAAAAACACAACAAAAATAAAAATAAAAATCGGTGTTTCCAACATGGACGTTGTAGAGCGTCCCCTGGTGGACAGACTATGCAACAACAACGCTCATAACATTGGTTGACTGTCTGTTTTTATTTTTTTAAATATTCATTTAAATGATGCTGATGAATGAATATAAAAAAAATTCCTGCGCCGCCCTCCGGTCACAGACGTTACGGGCAACGGAAGCTTCCCTAATGTACAGTATGTACTGTGTGTGTGTGTGTGTGTGTGTGTGTGTGCGGGTGTGTACATGTGTGTTACTAAAGGAGAAATGCAGCTTCCTGTCCTCACCTTCAGCAGACATCTTCCTCTGACGGGACCAGCTGCAACTTAAAAACAGGTTTCATCCTGATCCAGAAATTGAAATTTACCAGTTTTCAGTTAATAATTTTCTCACAAAAAATGGGCCGTCAAAATAAGCGCTGAAAATGGCAAAAAAAAATTTGGAAAAAACAACAAAAACATTGAAAAAGTGACAAATGTGGAGGGAAAAAAGCCATAATAAATTAAAAAAAATGTCATGGTTGACGGGAAGACAACACAAGGGTGGAAAAATGCTTACTCAAGACTAAAACCCAAATGTGTGATTTCTTTGGTTTTTTTTCTCCTCTCAGTTCCATCCGTCTTTCATCGTTTTGTTTACAAGGCGAGGCGGCTTTATCTGTAGAGCACAGTACAGACACAGGGCAATTCAGAGTGCTTTACACAAAATCAGTTAGACAATAAAAACTGATAAAACACAAGAATAAACAGTTAAAAAATATTAATAAAAAAAAATAAAAAGAGATAAAACACAAAAATAAACAGTTAAAAAATATTAATAAAAAAAAATAAAAACAGATAAAACACAAAAATAAACAGTTAAAAAATATTAATAAAAAAATAAAAAGAGATAAAACACAAAAATAAACAGTTAAAAAATATTAATAAAAAAATAAAAACAGATAAAACACAAGAATAAACAGTTAAAAAATATTAATAAAAAAATAAAAACAGATAAAACACAAGAATAAACAGTTAAAAAATATTAATAAAAAAAATAAAAACAGATAAAACACAAGAATAAACAGTTAAAAAATATTAATAAAAAAAATAAAACCAGATAAAACACAAGAATAAACAGTTAAAAAATATTAATAAAAAAAATAAAAACAGAAAACACAAAAATAAACAGTTA
>NC_048414.1:1093218-1094299 GCF_013103735.1 Etheostoma cragini | reverse complement strand
CCCCCCCCCCCCCCCCCCCTCTATCGGCTTACACAGCCGTGTGCGTGCCAGCAGCAAAGACGCTCCTCCACGCACGGCCTCGCAAACTTTGTCATTTTATTTTCGTGCCCGTCACAATTTCACACGTCTTTTCCAGGCGTGGCGGGATAATCCCTCGCGGGGCGAGCGCCTGCCGGGCCGGGGGGGCCGGGGGGGCCAGGGGGGCCGGGGGGGGGGGGGGGGGGGGGGGGGGGGGGGGGGGGGGGGGGGGGGGGGGGGGGGGGGGGGGGGGGGGGGGGGGGGGGGGGGGGGGCCTGGTGGGGCCGCGGCGGCGTGCCGGGCCGAGACCGTCACAACCCCCAAAAAACACACGTGTGAACAACGTTGGCATTCTGGGCGCCTTCTAAGTTCTGCAAAGAGACGTCAGCCAACGTTTCCAGAGGTTTCTCTTGGAGAGGATGACTCCAAACTTCAAGAGGAGGACACATCAGCCTGAAGAAGATTAAAAAAGAGAAAACATGACATGATATAATAATAATATATGTTTTACTGGAAGTATTTGGTTTAAGACAGATGATCTAACTATTTATATTTATACAGTAACGTTCTCTATTAGTTGCATTTATTCCAATGAAAATAATTATACCAAGAATATATTAATTCGACAATATTTGAGCAACTATGAGGATTTGCTGGTTCCTCTCCATTTCCTGTTATTTTAAACAAGACTTAAGACATTAAGTCTTCATTTTAGACTACAGGAACATGTGACGGATCTATTTTATTATGTTCCGACATTTGAAAGACCGGCAATTAGTCAATTAATCAAGACAATATTTAATAACTGTTAGTTGGACCAGTCAGTGGTGACTGAACACAAGACGAGAAGTCAGTAAAGTATAATAACGTAGATATAAACTGGTGTTGTGCTGAAACATTTTGCCATTCTTATTGATTTAAGCCTTGTGTCTATTCAACCATCTACTTGTCTGTTAGAATTAACAATTACCTGCCCGATGAAACCATTTAAAATCACGACCTGGATTCTACCCGTTCATGATTTAATTTTTAAATAACTTAGATTTTTTTGTGTGTGTGTGTG
>NC_048414.1:1091367-1093118 GCF_013103735.1 Etheostoma cragini | reverse complement strand
CTGTCTGTCTGTCTGTCTGTCTGTCTGTCTGTCTCTCTGTCTGTCTGTCTGTCTGTCCACATCTCCGGGGACTGAAGCTGCTCTAGAGGCTCGTGGTTAATTTTGCCAGCTGATTTTGACTGGATGTGAAGCAAATGTCGTCTCCGGAGCATTTTAAGACTACAGCTGTGGTCTTTGTTGTGTAAAGTTAGCATGGCTGGTAGTTAGTGAAGAAGGGACTACCCAGTCCCTTGTTCTCTCTCACACACACACACACACACACACACACACACATACACGGACACAGAAACACACATACCTACACACACACACACACACACACACGGACGGACAGACACAAACACAGATAAACAGACACAGACAAACAGACATAGAAACACAGACACACACACACAAACACAAACTGACACAGAAACACAGACACACAGACACACACACACACACACACACACACACACACACACACACACAGAATCAACACAACAGAAATCCAGTTGTCATCCCCTCCCAAATACTACGGTCTTAAAGCTGATCTGATACTGACATCATTAATGTAGAAGAGCCTCTCAGGGTTTTTGCAGGTTTGACCATGTCAAATTTAAGACTTTTTAAGACCTTTTGAAGACTTTTATGAATAAAATTTAAGCTGTAACAATAAACAAAAATACTAACAACTTCCTCAAAGGTCCATTGTGTAGGAATGTCTCCCATCTAGCGTTGAGATCATATATCACAATCAACTCTCCCGCCATGCAGTTCGTAGTCCGTGTCACAGCTACGGAAGCCTTCACGCTCCAAAAAGACCGTCTCTTGCTAATTTCTATATCCTGTTTCTTTGTCTGGTGGAAGAAGAAGAAGAAGAAGACTCCTGTTCCTGAAATTAGGACTTTGAATACGTGTGGTCCTCCATGTTTCTAGGAGCTAAAAGTAGCTAGTAGCTAAACTAGCTAAAACTAGTAGCTAAACTTGCTAAAAGTAGCTAGTAGCTAAACTAGCTAAACCTAGTAGCTAACTTGCTAAAAGTAGCTAGGAGCTAAACCTAGTAGCTAAACTAGCTAAACCTAGTAGCTAAACTTGCTGGAAGTAGCTAGTAGCTAAACTAGCTAAACCTAGTAGCTAAACTAGCTAAACCTAGTAGCTAGTAGCTAAACTAGCTAAACCTAGTAGCTAAACATGCTAAAAGTAGCTAGTAGCTAAACCTAGTAGCTAGTAGCTAAACTAGCTAAACCTAGTAGCTAAACTTGCACTTGCCCTTAACTTAAGAATGAAATCAGTGTTGTGTCTTTGGTACAATCCAAAAGAGACTCGCACCAGTGACACAAAAGCTGATTGGCTGCAATATAAGTTGCATGTTGGTAGTCGTAGTACAGCCAATTATATTTGGATTAGAGAAACAACTACTACAACAACTACAACACCACAGAATCAAAAAGGTGGGAGCATTTCAATGCGCATCGGATTTAAGTAGCATTCTATGGAAAATTAAGACCTGGAACACAATATTCAATGAATTTAAGACTTTATAAGGCCTAAAAAACTCCCCGTGGAAACCATGCTGCATGGCAGGATCGAAACTGGGAAAAGTTTCGATCAGTTTAAGCAGAGGTTAAAGGTCACGGGTGACAGAGCAGGCCGTAAACAGCAGCGGTGGAACGCAGCGGGCAGGTACAGCCGAGGTTCGTTATTTATGAAGCTGCAGGCGCGGCCTGGGTCACAGTTAGCAGGGGCAACGGGGGAGTAGTCGTTACCGA
>NC_048414.1:1089804-1091267 GCF_013103735.1 Etheostoma cragini | reverse complement strand
GAGAGAGAGAGAGAGAGAGAGAGAGGGACGATAAAGACGGTTTTAATAACCTTGTGTGTGTTTGAGATTTCTTATCTTATGATTTTGACCCCCTAAAAAAACATGCTTTTCTTTTGAAGTCTTATTTTCTACGATTATTTAGGGTTTATTTACCGATTTACCACAGATACACCAACCGTGTGTAACAAGTCTGTGTTGGACTGTGTGTTCAAAGACTAATCGATTGGTTGTCAACTATTAAATGAATAATTTAATATTCATTAAATTTGCCATTACATTAATCGCCTACTATGTCAATAATCGATTTTGGAGTTTGAGACCTTTCTTTTAGGAAAATTGGTGAATATGGTCTGATTCCAGCTTGTTAAATGTGACTATATCTCTAGTGTCTTCTCTCCTCTGTGACAGTAAACTCAATATCTTTGAGTTGTGGACAAAACGAGACATTAGGGTGCGTAGTCTTGGGGGGGCTTCTGGGAAACATCTCCTTTTTGGGGGGGCATTTAAGGCCTTTAATTGTATAGAAAGCTGAAGACATAAGGGGGGTGACGAGGAGTGAACCTCTATATATTTCTGACATTTTATGGTCCAAACAACTAGTCTATTAGTCCAGGAAATAGTCCACAGATTAATCAATATAAAAAAATAACTAGCAGCTCTAGTGGGTTCACATCTGACTGAGTCCTGGTTTAAAGAGTCTAACGCAGGTCCTCCCTTTGTTCTCTCCTTCACTAACAGAATCCCACACGACGATATCACGATCACTTCAGGATGAGTTAGGACCAGCGCTGTAGTACTGGACTCCGGTCGTGGACTCGCTAGTATTTGGACTCTGACTTGTCTCGGACTCGCTAGTACTTGGACTTGGACTTGTCTCGGACTCCCTAGTATTTTGGACTTGGACTCGTCTCGGACTCGCTAGTATTTGGACTCTGACTCGTCTCGGAATCGCTAGTATTTGGACTCTGACTCCCTAGTATTTGGACTTGGACTCGTCTCGGACTCGCTAGTATTTGGACTCTGACTCCCTAGTATTTGGACTCTGACTCGTCTCGGACTCGCTAGTAACTGGACTCGGACTTGTCCCGGTCTCAGCCACTGGTCTTGCCAGATAGGGCTTCTGGTCTGGACCGAGTCCAGGTGTCTTTATTATGTTGATAATAATATTGGAGGGAAAGTGAAACCCAAAATGATTGTCTTGATACTGTCATGCATAAGACCTTTTTTTTCTGTCCTGGACTCGGTCTCAAACCTTTTTTGGACTCTGTCTTGTCTTGGACTTGACTAGTCCTGGTCTTGGACTCGACTAAGGGGGTCTTGACTACAGCCCTGGTTAGGACATTAAGTTAAGTGGGGACTGATTTAATCCACGTTAAGGGGAACATGTGGAGGCCCAGACGGACGCACATCCACTCCGAGTGGAATCAAGATGAAGATGCCGTTTTACACATGAGTGAAAAATG
>NC_048414.1:1086552-1089704 GCF_013103735.1 Etheostoma cragini | reverse complement strand
AAACACAAGAATAAACAGTTAAAAAATATTAATAAAAAAATAAAAACAGATAAAACACAAGAATAAACAGTTAAAAAAATAAAAACTGATAAAACACAAGAATAAACAGTTAAAAAAATAAAAAAATAAAAACCGATAAAACACAAGAATAAACAGTTAAAAATATTAATAAATAAATAAAAACAAATAAAACACAAGAATAAACAGTTAAAAAATATTAATAAATAAAAACAGATAAAACACAAGAATAAACAGTTAAAAAATATTAATAAAAAAAATAAAAACGGATAAAACACAAGAATAAACAGTTAAAAAAAATAATAAAATAAAAACAGATAAAACACAAGAATAAACAGTTAAAAAATATTAATAAATAAATAAAAACAGATAAAACACAAGAATAAACAGTTAAAAAAAATAATAAAATAAAAACAGATAAAACACAAGAATAAACAGTTCAAAAATATTAATAAATAAATAAAAACAGATAAAACACAAGAATAAACAGTTAAAAAATATTAATAAAAAAAATAAAAACAGATAAAACACAAGAATAAACAGTTAAAAAATATTAATAAATAAATAAAAACAGATAAAACACAAGAATAAACAGTTAGAAAAAGTAAAAATAAAAACAGATAAAACTATAGCTTTACTCATTCTCTGTGTATATTATGATACAGTATTTACATAATTAACATAATTAAGGAGTTGCAATGGCGAAAATTAATAATAATAATTGTGTTAATTCACTTTTACTCTCAGGCAATGATGTTAAAATGAAAATCTAGTCGAGCGGTGACTTACTCCCGAACGCCCCCCACACACACACACACACACACACACACACACACACACACTCTGCCACTGAAAAGTCTTCCAAGATGGCCGACCTGTCAGCAGGCCTCCTCTCTGAGTGCTTTGGGCTGTAAGAGGAGAAAACTGGCCCCCCCCTCCTCGATGTAAAGCTCGGCGGTGCGATACGTATGGCCGCTCCATTTTTAAGAATCTCTCTTTTAACACTCGGCACGGGAGTGCGAGGGAACGAGCGCGGCCCCGCGAGCTCGGGGGTCGGGTTATAAATGGCTCCCAGGGGCCCGCTTCCTACTGACGAGGTCCAACCTCTGGCGAGGGGGCTGCTGGTCCGGCGGGGGCGGGGCACCCCAGGGACGGGCCGCCGGGTTCAGGACGGCGAAGAGCTGAAACCCAAGCATCATTGAATGTTTCATCGGCTGCAGACGGCCACCGCTGTTATGGAAACGTGATAGTTTAGTGTCAAACGGCGGACCGGAGACGTGGACGAGGTCGCCGAGTTCAAGGTCAAACACGACCGGCGGCAAATACGTCACGATTTGGTGTTTACGGCTTTCTCACCAACTCGGGAGAGATTCAGAGATCTATAGGTCCCGATTTAAGAGCCCGACTGATATATCGGCCGATATTCGGCATTTATAATGCCCGATTAAAAAAAAAAAAACATATTCAAAAAAACATATTCAATATTTTATTCATCAGAATAATTTTTAATGACAAATAAATGGCAACACTGATTTTAATTTAGTTAATGTGTTTTTGTTCAAAGGACTTTAAGATTCATATCTTAAGTTTGTATTGTTATACATTTCATTTATCAGAACTTTAATATATTTTGATGTTCCTTCTATTTCGAGATAAAACAAAATATATATGTGTGTGTGTGTGTGTGTGTGTGTGTGTGTGTGTGTGTGTGTGTATATATATATATATATATATATATATATATATATATATGATTTTTTTTTAAATCAAATAGTTGTATTGGTATTGGCCTTTAACATCCTTTATGGCTCGGGCTCTACTAAGGAGATTCCCATCCAGACGCCAGACATGTTTATTAGTTTAGTTCATTGACATGCTTTTATTTTGAAAAGGTCCAATATGTTTCTAATATTGCGCGTCTCATGCCGTTTTCTCACTTACAGTTTGGTTGACAAAATCCTGATGAAGTCAGCAAAAAAGTTACTTAACCGTCATAGAATAACGTGGAAAAAAAGCACCCAATCAGAGCAGAGATTTAATGTTAAGCTTAATTGGTATGCGGCCTGATCAAAATCAGCGAGGGTCCACATTTGGTCCGCGGGCCTTGTGTTTGCCACATGTGACCTAAGACCTTTTAATGTCCAATAATAACATTTTGAATTAACGTCTTGGGAATAAAGGCGTCCGATAACGGGATTGTCTGCGAGACTATATTTATTAAAAGCCACAAAATTGATGCCTGAAAGTGAATAATCTACAATTTTCTGTATTCGTTGTACCAACAAATGCCAGTAATCCTCCATCTTCCTCTGTTTGGACAATATCCAAATAATGAGAAATATCCGTCATCGTTATCTTAGACCGACGTCTGACCAAAAGTCCAAAAACCTCCAAAGAAATCCCTGAATCACCATGAAACAGCATCTTAACCCTGAAGGAACTTCACATATTTAACAGCTTGAACCTCGTGTTGTTGTTCCGGAAAAATCAAAAATCAACACTTTTTTGTTGACGCTTTTATCGATGTCTTAAACATTTCTTACGTTTTTGTCCCTTTTTTCAACACTTTTGACGCTTTTTTCAACGTTTGTCACTTTTGTGATGTTTTCAACACTACGTAACACTAACTTATTAACTTTAGTTTTACAATTATTTTGGGAATTTATGGTCAATAAAGCTCATTTATAGGAAATTATACCTAATGTTTGAGTTAGAAAAGCAGAAATTAGGAATTATTGAGACTAAAATTAAAGGAATGGATGTTGATGATAATCACAGACTGGAATATGTCAACTTTTACTCAATACTATTTCAAAAACACTTCCATTTGTTTCACAATGCTATAAAATGGAATAAGACGCCCCAAAATTAATGAAAGTAGAGATTTGTACTTGGCAAAGAGCGTTGGGTGGAATCAATCATGTTATTTTGTGGAATTAAAAAGAGCATTGATATAGGACAACATGGGGACAACATGAGGACAACATGAGGACAACATGAGGACAACATGAAGACAACATGATGACAACATGATGACAACATGAAGACAACATGATGACAACATGAAGACAACATGGGGACAACATGAAGACAACATGAAGACAACATGAGGACAACATGAGGGCAACATGGGG
>NC_048414.1:1085143-1086452 GCF_013103735.1 Etheostoma cragini | reverse complement strand
TGACATGCAGCAAAGGGCTGCAGGTCGGAGCCGAACCCGCGGCCGCGGCGTCGAGGAGCAAACCTCCACATATGTGCGCCCGCTCTGCCAACTGAGCTAACCCGGCCACTACGTGCCATGCCTGTTATTTTTGACATTTAGTAAACAAACATGTCGATGAAGAGATGGGAATTGCTAGAGAGGCCGTAAACCGTCACAAACTGCTGTAAAAACCCTGGTTGATTGTGAATGCGCTGTATACATGTCCGAAGAAAGCTACTTGGATAATAACGGCGTAATCCCAAATCCGGGTCCACCTTCTCACTTTTCCAAGCCAACACAGATGACAGGACCTAAAAGTGTTCCTAAAGTTAAATCAGAACCGTGCATTTATTTGTAGAACAATTGAGTAAATACATATCTTTTTTTTAAACTCTGGAAAACAAACTAGTAAGTGGAGCTTGACTTTGTTTTGTTAGATGATGACATTAATTTGTCTGATCGTTGCATTGCTAATTAGGGATGTAGCAGAGGGGTTTAGGGGAAGAAAATGTGATGTTTTTCAATAAAATAAATGCAATTTGACATCATTTTGGACCGTTATTATCACCCTATCTGTGTCTAAAAAGTTGGAAAAGCCAAAACAGATAACAGATAAAATAACTAAAAAAACATAAAGACAAAACTTGTTGAAGTCCAACTACAATCATTAGATCTCAGTTATTTATGTTGGTGCTTTTTCTCCTGCTTTTCAAATCCATTCAGCTTAGGTGCCGACAAAAGTGGCTCTTGTGCCACACTGAAGAATCCCAATGGCGGGGTAAACCCTGGATGAAATATTAGTTGTTGTAGTGGGCCCTGGGTCAAAGGGACCCGAGGTGGACTGGTTTCTACCTTCAGCCCATCTGACCCCTAAGAAGTCCTTAGTCCAGGTCTCTTCCACCCCTCTCAGATCAGTGTTTTCTGTTTGATTCTCAGCGTTGAACGCACTGATCATCGGCTGCCGCTGATGTTGGGACTGTGGCCTTGACCCCAGCCTGACCCCCCCCCCCCCTTGTCTAGTTAGTGTTGGGTTTCTCTGTCCAGCTACTGCAGAAGAAGCAGAGCATGCTGGGAGAGGGGGGAGAACCAGGTGGAGTGTCTCACTCTGTCTCATTGCAGAGAAAAAAACTGGAAGACAATCCAACTTAAAGAGTGACTTTATGAAACCTTTAACTGCCCAGAGCTTTTAAAACGTATTCAGTTTGGCTGCGTTCATCTAGATACAGGTCAAAGGTCACTGTAGATGGAAAGTCAATTAGTCTGTGGTTTACTTTCTAGATGAATGGAT
>NC_048414.1:1083998-1085043 GCF_013103735.1 Etheostoma cragini | reverse complement strand
ACACACACACACACACACACACACACACACACACACACACACACACACACACACACACACAGTTCTGCAGGATTAGCGCCCTCTAGAGAAGGCAGTTTGGGTTTTTTTCTCTGCAGAGAACATTATGTTTGCCCTTCAATGTTTGTCCTCAGGGGAGCGTGTACATCAAATTAAATAAAAATCATAATATTAGGGGAATTAATACAAAACTTAATGCTTGTAAATCATCTTTATACCAAGGGGTTTCACTCTGATCGCGTAACACTGATGGTCACAATAAGGGACCATGAGACTACATCACAAGGAGACTTCCTGTCAGCTCCAAAACTCTGGAAAATTGCTGAAAAAACTGACAAAACAGAGTGAAGATGTGACGTTTCTATCGCACAATCTGGAAAGAAATTTGTTTTAAATCTAAAACTAAACATTTCAGACGTCAAAGCGCTGCTCTCGCAACTCTGAAGTTGTCTTTTCATTTTCTAATTCGCGTCTTCTGTAGGAACTCAACACATATACTGTAGCTACGGCAACTTGAGTTTACGTTTTTTTTCCCACTCTTCCTGTCTACCTGTGAGTCTGCATTTCACCTGACCAGGTGTTCATTTCCTAAACATTTACTTTTATTTACCAAACAGTAGCTCAAAAACTACGTTTTTTTTAATTAAAACTGCTGTAATATTTTTAAATTAGTGTCTCAATGTAAAAATAATGCATCATTACGAGATCAAGTTTTCGAAGAGTTGCTTATTCTGCTTAGTTTCCATTGGCGCCATTTTGATGCTACCAAGCCTTCATCTGCCGTTAGCATCCCATTGACTGCCATTGATTTTGGCGCCACTTTGACAGCGAATAACTTTACATGTGAAGTGTTTAAAGACTTGATTTGTCCGTCGTTTATTTCTAAAGAAAGACAACAATGCATTAAAGTCTCCGTTACCTTGTAGCTCACGTTATGGCTCCGTAGCAGACGTTTTTAGAACCTGCTAACCATAGTCCTCAGATTGGACAGATGGTCTAGCTAGCTGTCTGGATTTACCCTGCAGAG
>NC_048414.1:1083314-1083815 GCF_013103735.1 Etheostoma cragini | reverse complement strand
TGAGGACCAGGTCCATAGTCCATAGGGGATCAGAAATGGTTTCCTCAATCAGTCCCGGTTCACAAGGTCCTGATTCGATTGCGGTACATTTCTGATTTAATGTCGGTTAGGTAAGGGAAGTTTCAGTTACCATGCCGACTTGGCGTGGATATTAAGGAGATTCTCCGAGAACGTTTTGCTGTAAATTGTAAAATCCAGAAGCAACCATTAGAAATCTTTTATAATCACCGGGTTAATGTTTACGTTAAAAACTGACCTGCCAAAAAGTCAGTTTTAAGTAGTTTTTACTTACACATCCACGGTGATAAGTCAGATATTAAAAGATTCATTTTGAGATTTGATCTGAAGAATCGGTTATTTCAACCAGCCCGGGCTGGACGTTTAAAACGGCCACGATCATACCGGTCGTTTTGGGACAATAGACCACGTATTTTGAGTTGTCAAATATATGTATATATATATATATATATATATATATATATATATATATATATATATATA
>NC_048414.1:1082145-1083214 GCF_013103735.1 Etheostoma cragini | reverse complement strand
TGTGTGCGTAGTCCAGTTGGCGCTGTGCAGTAAACACCATTCCTTCAGTCCCACTGTGGCAGAAAGAAAAGACTCCACACAGATTCAACAACAAGGAAACCTAATTCTGGGTCTGATCCTGCAGTTAGCAGCTGGACGTGTAAAGAGCCTGCTGGGACGCGACGCAGGCCTCACTAAAACAGTGTTAGCTTACATCCCAAAACACACGGGCTGGAACAGGGCTGCAATTTCAAATGTGTACAAACAAATCTGAACCCATAGAAATAACCTTATTAGTCCGATCTGCTGCTCTCCGTTGACTCCACTGCGTGAAGGTTCCTCCTCATCAATTTCCCCTGCTAGCAAACAACACTAAAATGGCTAAAAGTTGCTGTGTGGTCCGATGCAATAACAACAGGATAAAGAATCCGTTACTGAGGGTGTACTCGCAGTCGGCCTAGTTGCCTTGAACTATGCCCAAACACGACTGCCCCCCCCCCCCTCCCCCTCCCCACTCCCCACTCCCTAAGCTGGCCTGCTCTCTCACTGCAATAAAACACTGAGATCCAGAGCCTGGTCCATCTCTTTCAAGCAGGCCAGGGCTAGCTTAGCAATCTGTGCCCTGGCCAAGGCACGGAGGGATCGCACTATTAAAACAAAACCGGACTTTGGGGTCAAACGTGTTCAAGCACGGTTTGACTGAGCCAAGTGGGTGCATGAGCTGCCGACCCGAAAAAATACAACTTTTATGAAATCAAAAGCGGATCCAGACGTAAGGAATCAGCAGGGAGACTGTAGGATGCAGCACGCATTATGTTAGGTCAAATATATGTTATATCGGACATTATAGGTTTTCCCAGTAATATATGACGTAATATATAGTTGAATATGTTATCTGGTTTTCCCTGTCATAAGGTTTAGGTGCAGCCCCCGAGCCAAATGAATGAAACTGAAATACATTTCTCCTGATACGATTTTCCTAATGATGGTAGTTGGACTCCTTTAGCTTTAAGTTTTTTGATCGTTACCACTACCACAAAAAACTACCACAAAACGCTAACGTTAGACCCAGTAGCAGCGGGTCAGCGGA
>NC_048414.1:1081496-1082045 GCF_013103735.1 Etheostoma cragini | reverse complement strand
GCCGATATCGGCTGAAACACTGCACCATATCTGTGTCTCAAACGTTAAAGATAGAGCCGATATCGGCTGAAACACTGCATCATATCTGTGTCTCAAACGTTAAAGATAGAGCAGATATCGGCTGAAACCCTGCACCATATCTGTGTCTCAAACGTTAAAGATAGAGCAGATATCGGCTGAAACACTGCACCATATCTGTGTCTCAAACGTTAAAGATAGAGCAGATATCGGCTGAAACACTGCACCATATCTGTGTCTCAAATGTTAAAGCTCAAGAAGATAAATAAATAACACTCAAAAAGCATAAAGACAAACCTTGCTAAAGGAGTCCATGGGGACATGCTACATTAATCGGATCTGAGGCTCGGGATCTGCACCTAAGCCTGATAACGGAGATCCGTCTCAGACTGAAAACATCTCTGCAGGCCTGAAGCGTGAACCTTAAGTCTGTGACACTGTGATAATTGGGGGAATTTCAGCTGTTCTCAAGGGCCAGGGGCCACAGGAAGTAACCTGTAACTTAGAGTCTACACCCCCCCCCCCCCCCCC
>NC_048414.1:1076883-1081253 GCF_013103735.1 Etheostoma cragini | reverse complement strand
GGGGGGGGGGGGGTGTATCTAAAGGGTCTTTAGAGTAACGTGAGAGAACTTAATACACCGGAGTTTAACAAAAAACCTGACTAAAATAAAATCATTACCTGAAAACAACATTTTAATCAACTTGTTCCCTGACATTAAAGGTGCAAATCACACATTCATTACATTTAAAGGGCAGGTGTCAAACTCGAGGTTCGTGGGCAAAATCCGGCCCCTTGAAAAGTTTGATATGCACATAAATTTAGGGATAGATCAAACAGATTTTGTCCCGGCGTCTAGGACAAAATCCAACAAACGGCAACCATTCAAACTGCAGTTATGAGACACTCGCTTGTTGTGACTATGTGATAGCTGCTTTTAAAATATAATCTGTCTTCTGCTAAACTCAACGATGGCGAAGGAACTCGTTTTGCTGACTTTTGTAAGGCTTTATGTCATGAAATGCGATAAAAAAAATAAAGAAACCTTAAAAAAAGACAAATTTAGGATCATTGGTGCTTCACTCCCCTCCCTGAAAGACATTTACACATCCCACCTCACCTGCAAGGCCACCACAATTGTGATTCAAGTCACCCCGCTCATAATTTGTTTGATCAACTGCCCTCTGGAAAGAGGTCCAGAAGCCTGCGCCCCCCCCCCCCCCCCCCCCCCCCACCAGACTCACAAACAGCTTCATACACCAGGCTGTTAGGATGCTGAACTCTCCCCCCCCTCTACCCTCAGTTACATGAATATCCTGGACTTTGGACCCAAAATGGCTGCCTTGCCTTGCACTACTCAACTTGTACACTTGCACACTTGTTGTTGTCCTGAAAACACTTGGGAACACATTTCTGCTGCTCTACATAACCAGCACCACTATGCTGCCGCCTGTCTTTTTGCACATTACATAGACTGTCGACAGTTTGCATAATTGCACACTTTTAAAACAAATATCGCTGCTCTTATTTTCCTCATTGTATATATCTTCTTATTTTTACTTTTTTTTTTATATGTTGTTTACTTGAATGTTATGTTTGTCTGTGGACCAAATTTGATATAAATGTCTTGTTGTCACCGTGGGATAGAGGGAAACGCAATTTCGATTTCTTTGTATGTTTTTGACATGTGAAGAAATTGACAATAAAGCAGATTTTGACTTTGACTTTGACTTTAAGAAACAATAGAGTGACAAAAAGCCCCAAGTACCACAACACTAAACTCCCAATGGTTTGACACATATTTTGCCATTTACAAATTTGCGTCCCCCTGCGATTTTGATATATTGACGGGTCATGAGACCGGAGGTCGCCACGTTGGAGATGCTCCGCATCACAGCAGTGCACAGGCACTGAAGTAGATCCCGAACCTCGTCAAGGAAATGGTCATTATAGGTCAGACCATAAAAAACTAAAAAACATCTGGAATATTATCAACTTCCAACTTTTTCAGAAGTTATTAAGAGGAAAGTGGAGATAGCAAACTCTTTGAAATGAAAAACATCTTAAAATTAAAAAAAAAAAAAAAAAAGTAATGTAATGTAATTCTGAAATGTAATGTTTAGATATGGAAATGAGGCATTATCTTATAAAGATGTGCTCATTTGCATACATATCCAGAACCGAAATGTAAACATTGCCAGATTTTATTTTGACGACATACTGTATTAGTGTCAAAATGGTTTTTACAGGACGAAATTTTGAATATCACTCCATAAATATGTTGACTATGATTCAATAGCTGAATTTAGTGTTTGTGAATTGATCAGGATGAGTTGAGGTCGTAAAACGGTAAAGCAGAGTTTCCTGAGTGGATCAGAGCTGTTATGTCTTTAAAAATATAGAGCCAGGAAATACACACAGCCATCAACGTTAAAACTAAAGGGCCAGGAAATACACCCAGCCATCAGCGTTAAAACTAAAGGGCCAGGAAATACACACAGCCATCAACGTTAAAACTAAAGGGCCAGGAAATACACCCAGCCATCAACGTTAAAACTAAAGGGCCAGGAAATACACACAGCCATCAACGTTAATACTAAAGGGCCAGGAAATACACACATCCATCAACGTTAAAAACACAGTGCCGTAAAACAGTCAGTTAATACACAGAGTCACGGCGGGGGGGGGGGGGCATTTATCCAGCAGTAACACAACAGAAACAGACAGATGGGTTGTATTTTACTCACATCTTTTGAACAGTCCGTTCTCCAGTCCTTCATGGAGGTTAAAAACAAAATGTCCCGCTGAACTTGCTGCTTTTTGGCGGTTGTAACTCCGCGATTAACGTTAGCTACTAAGCTAGCTAACACTACGGCTTAAACACTGTGAATTATGCTAGCTAGCGAGCTGTCGTTAGCCAAGTACCCCGTTTGTTTTTGTTTTTTTACTAATGCGGTTGTTTGGTTTAATTATTAGAAAGCAACCGACTCAGCTTCCCGGGGGTTTTTCCAGATCGTTGACAGTTTCCCGGGGACTTTACGGTGATCTATCCTACCGTTTGATTTATGTCACTTTCACCAGCTTCTTTCTCGCCGTAGACCCGACACGGAGGGTGCACTACCCTTTCTCACCGCTCTCATTGGTTAGCATGGACATGCCATTGGACCCCAGAGAGGCGCTGTTTCACCCATTTAAGGCAAGACCCTAAAGGTAAATAAGATGATATACTTTGGGGTTGGCAGTAGCCCTCCTGGGCTCTGCCAAGGTGTTCTTGAGCAAGGCATCAAACCCCCAACTTCTCAATTTGCCTTTCCATGAGCAGCCCCCCCCCCCTCTGACATTGTAATCCAGGCCGGTGTGTAATAACAACAGAGTGTAAATTGTAATTTCCCCTTGCGGGATTAAAAAAGTATACATTATTGTTATTTAAGGAACAGAAATCACATTGAAAACTTCCCTTGTTGATTACATACATCATGAAATAGTTTTTGTATTACAAGATTTCTGTAATGTAATGTTTAAATATGCAAATGAGGCATTATCTTATAAAGATGTGCTCATTTGCATACATATCCAGAACTGAAATGTAAACATTGCCCAATTTTATTTGGTTGACATACTGTATTAGTGTCAAATGGTTTTCACAGAGAGAATTTTGAATATCTGCTTGTGTCACTCCATAAATCTGTCGACTGTCAATAACCATAAAAAAATCTATGTTTTTGGAATAAAAGGCCATTCAGTGTGATTTGAACGGGATCAATAGCTGAACTTAGTGTTTGTGAACTGATCAGGATGCGTTGAGGTCGTGAAACGGCAGAGCAGAGCTTCCTGAGTGGATCAGAGCTGTTATGTCTTTCCCAGATGGACAGACACCTGTCGTCCTGAGTCAGCAGGTCAAAGCTCACCGAGCTGCACAAACAGACGGCCTGTAGGCCACTTCTGAAAAGTTTAGACGGATAGATCAAATAACCCGCGTCCCGAGAACCGAGAACACAAATACACGCACAACATCAGCATAATGCAAGAGGAAAACATAGAAGATATAACATCGGAACGTCCAGACAGGGAAAAGACTGACTTTATAATAACAATAATAATAATAATTATGAGGTGACCTCTAGCTCACTCGCTAAGAGCGTGGCCCCCCTTGTAGACAGAGTCCTCCACAGCGGCCCGGGGTTTGAGTGTGACAGGCGGCCCTTTGCTGCATGTCATTCCCCCCCCCCCCTCCCCCTCTTCCACCTTTCCCGACTATGCAACCGCCGTCACTCTCAAATAAAGGGAAAAGCCCCAAAAATGATCTTTAAAATTATAATTGTAATTTTTATAGCACTTTAAAGTAGTTAAAGGCACTTTACAAAGTAAAATCAAAGAAAAACAATAGCAAGATCAGTATGAAAACATCCATAACTAGGGATAAATATGGAAAAGGATAGAAACGGGATAGAAACGGGATAGAAACAGGATAGAAAGGACTAAAAACATTTTTTTTTAGCAGAACTTATGAGTTTTAACCTTGCACAAAAATGTCGTTGCACTGTTTATAGATATTTTACACTGATGTTTTTTATCTTGCTTTTATGACCTTGACTGTAGCACTTTGAGATTTGTTTAAATGTAAAGTAACAAATAAAATGTATTATTATTATTATTATTAGAAACAAGATAGAAACAGGATAGAAACGGGATGGATACTATAAACAGGATAGAAAAAAAGGATAGAAACAGGATAGAAACGGGATAGAAAAAAAGGATAGAAACAGGATAGAAACAAAATGGATACAAGATAGAAACATGATAGAAAAAAAGGATATGAACAGGATAGAAACAGGATGTAAACATGATAGAAACCCGACTGTCCCTAGATGTGAGAGGACTTGTGTGCGTCAGTGTTTTCAGAGCCTGTAGTGTATATTGTGCAGTAATAAGTAATCCCCCCCCCCCCCCCCC
>NC_048414.1:1075535-1076690 GCF_013103735.1 Etheostoma cragini | reverse complement strand
GGGGGGGGGGGGGGATGAAGTTTCCAGATGCGCTGCCGGTGTTTGCACTGCTGACACTGCAGCTCCGATTTACACTCTGTTGTGTCGGTTTTATTTCCATCCTGCAGTCACCTGCTCTCATCTTTTTAAGACTTTATCTTATATATATATATATATATTTATATATATATAAATATTTACATTATATATATATACACACACACACACACCACACATTAGGACTAAGCAGGAGATACTAATCCATCAGGTGTGATAATAAGTGATGGAAGTAGTAACCAGATCTTTTACTTAAGGAAAATTACTAATACCACAAGCTAAAGTCGTGCATTCAAAACCTTGGCTAAAGATAAATATTATCAGCAAATGTAATGTAATCTTTAATAATTACAAAGTAAAGGTTCCCCGTCAGTGTTTTCCTCTTCTATCTGATGTTTCTGGATTTATTTTCCTGCTGCATTAATGTGTATGTTGTGCTCATTTTTACTCTTTATATACTTTTGGCTGGTTTAATCTGAGATCATCATCTATGTTAGTTTCATTGCTAAGAACCATATCTCTAAAAAAAAAGCCATTGTTTCAGCTTTGTGACAATGCCTTTTACAGGAGACTTTTTAAAGACTTTATTTAGCTTAAGATTAAACACCCTAAGGAACCATCAAGCTTTATAACTCCTCCCTCTAAGTGTCTGACACACACACACACACACACACACACACACACACACACACACACACACAGAGTTTTTAACTGGACAATCTTATCTGTTATTTGCAATAACACCGGCTTAAATTATGATGTGCAAGACTCTGCTGCTGCTGTTATTCATTACTACTGTTCACCATAACAATTCTTTAACTATGTAAATACTGGATCATAATTCCTTTAACTAAATAACGTACACATCCACACACCTGTTTCTTTTATTCATGTTTCTTTTCTGATATTTATATACTTCTTGCAACTGTAACAGAATTTCCCTTTGGGGTCAATAAAGTATTTCTGATTCTGATTAATGACTTCAGAGATGTTTTAGAAACGAGGCTGACGTCCTGTATCTGTGTCCCCGTAACCCCCTAACCATAACCCTAACCCCCTAACCATAACCCTAACCCCCTAACCATAACCGTAACCCCCTAACCATAACCCTAACCCCCT
>NC_048414.1:1074272-1075435 GCF_013103735.1 Etheostoma cragini | reverse complement strand
CCCCCGCTCCCCTGAGCCCTCATTTAAGCCCATTTAAACCCTCCGATATGACTGGGATCAAGTGTCCTGTGCGGCTCGACAGAGCAAGGCACTCTGACTGTGGAGGTTGGGGGTTTGAGTCCCAATGGGGCCGCACGTATCTGCACTTAAAACTACTGACACGGCGCAATGGTACGGTCCGTTAAAGTGCTCCAATTATGCTTTTTGGCTTTTTCCCTTCATTTATTGTGGTATATATCTTTTTTATGAAGCCCGAAGTCCTGACTGGCTAGTAGTCCTTACCTAGGTACTGTCAGGACCCTCATACTCTGCTCCTGACTGGCTAGTAGTCCTTACCTAGGTACTGTCAGGGCCCTCATACTCTGCTTCTGACTGGCTAGTAGTCCTTACCTAGGTACTGTCAGGGTCTCATACTCTGCTTCTGACTGGCTAGTAGTCCTTACCTAGGTACTGTCAGGGCCCTCATACTCTGCTTCTGACTGGCTAGTAGTCCTTACCTAGGTACTGTCAGGGCCCTCATACTCTGCTTCTGACTGGCTAGTAGTCCTTGCCTAGGTACTGCGCATGTTTGACACCCAACACTGTGAATAATAATCAGTCTGTAGGCGAAAAAAACTACTGAAAGAGAAGCAAAAAAAATCTAAATCTATTTTTTATTTATTTTAATTATTCCTTTAATTATAAAAAAAAAAGCAGGGTCGGATTTCAGATCATTGATGGAGTGTTTATACCATTCAAATGTTTGAGTTTCAGCCTCGTAAAGCTCCACCTGCTGCAGTCAGAGCCCGTCTCGGCTCTCCGGACGCCCAAATACTTTAAATGTTCTGTAATGGGGCTCTCAGGCTCTCTCAATCAGACTCTTTCTCTTCCCCGGGTCGGTGGATTTAGACAAACCGCAGGATCTAATCCCGTTTTGCACTCACAGGCTGGAGCTGTGAACCCAGTGCATTTCGCGGCGGCGCCGTCCTGCCCTCTGCAGCCAGGGCCGGGTGGGGGGTCCCCCCGGGGCTCAGACCAGCCCGGGACGGCAGGAACAGGCCAACGGGCCGTCTGAGAGGAGTGTGTCTGATTGTGTGTGTGTCTGAGTGTGTGTGTGTGTGTGTGTCTGAGTGTGTGTCTGTGTATGTGTGTGTCTGTGTGTGTGTGTGTGTGTGTGTCTGTGT
>NC_048414.1:1072727-1074172 GCF_013103735.1 Etheostoma cragini | reverse complement strand
GTATGTGTGTGTGTGTGTCTGTGTGTGTGTATGTGTGTGTGTGTGTGAGCAGAGAGAGAGCAGTGTGAGGTCCTATTGATGAAAGAGAAGTAACGGCTGTGAGAACCAGTCTGAGGACACAAAGTTGTTTTATAACTTTAAAAAAAAAAGAATCCAAATGTGACGAGCTGGTTGTAGCTCAGGTTTAGTGCCCCGTCTTTGTCTTTATGGTTTCTGTAATCTTTGACTATTGTGTACAATAATAACTTGCATTAATATCTGCTATCATTCACGGGTCAGACTGGTCTCATGAGATGGCGTGTGGAACGCCAATCCGTACGCCATTTATTTTTTTTAGATAATGATTTGGCCATTTTAGGCCTTTATTTGATAGGATAGCTGAAGACATGAAAGGGGAGAGAGAGGAGGAAAGACATGCAGCAAAGGGCCGAGGTCGGAGTCGAACTTGGCACCACTGCGTCGAGGACTAAACCTCTGTATGTGCGCCCGCTCCACCAACGTGTTATCAAGACGCATACTTGCTTTTTAGCGTGTATATCAGCGCCTCTTCCCATGGTGATCATGTGATGAGACGTGATCCATTTCTTCTAGAAACACTTTGTTGTTGCTTCAATGTTGTGATTCATTGCCAAAGTGGATGGAAACACCTTCAAATGTCTCAAAAACAGCGTCACGTGACGTCATTACGCACAGGTTATTATCGGCTTTAAAGCCTTTGGATGGAAGCACACTTCCACCAGATTTATTAACATGAGTTTTTATACCTCATGTACGTCAGATAATTGGATTGACACATGGATGGAGACTTAGCTACTGACTCGCTGAGCAAATTCAAATCGTGCTCTTGTGAGATCTCTTGATTTCCAGTGTAGCATCTTTACACATTTCACTGTTCACTTTTAAGGGGAATCGGCCTCCAAGCACGTTCAGTGAGTGTAAAACATGAACCACAGGCTGGAGGAAGGACCTGGTCTCTCTGGAACAGGTGGAGGTCTGAGAGCTTGATGGGTTTCACAGCCTCGCAGCGCTCTGCTGCTGGTGGTTTTATATAAACACTCCGTTACCACCGCCAGACGGTATCAGGTTTAATATCAAACCTGCTGAAGCCCATGTTTACTGCACCTCAAGGGGGGGGGGGATTGCAGGGTTCAGGGTACGGGGGGTGGGGGGGGTGGGGGGGTAACCTGAGTGGGCGTGAAGAATCCGGCTGCACACTCAGGTGTGTTCACACCGGGAGAAAAGCTTCCATGATTCATGTTTCTCCAGATTTTATTTTGAAAATCCAATTCTGCCTACGATGCTTATGAATTACAGAGCTAGAGTTCTCATAGGTTTGTTGAATGGATTGTTTATGAGAATAGGTTGCCTAAAGGGTTATGGTTAGGGGGTTATGGTTATGGCTAGGGTTATGGTTAGGGGGTTATGGTTAGGGGGTTATGGTTATG
>NC_048414.1:1065261-1072627 GCF_013103735.1 Etheostoma cragini | reverse complement strand
GGGGGGCCAGGTTCTGGCAGGCGGAAGGTGCTGATGGGGACGAACTCCATAACGCAGAGGGAACCGTGTGCCAAGAGGCTAATGGCAGCCTGGAAAATAACAAAATAACATGGTGAAACTCAGAGGAACATGAGTGCGTTTGGAGCGTCGGTTCTGGTGGAAAACATCCGGCAGAAGGCTGATGAGCTCATACGATATTGCATTAAATCTTCTGCACTCCTACTCTTTTTAAAGGTTATTTTTTGGACTTTTTTCTGCCTTTAATAGGGAGTACAGACAGGGAAGACATGCAGGACATCATCACAGGTTGGACCCAAACCCTGGACCTTTGCATCAAGGGATTAATCCCTCCTCGGTGATCCGTCCCCTTGTTTTTAAATTCATGGTCAATAAACACAATGTTGACATTATAGGTCATTTTTTTTGTTTAAAAAAGTAGAAATTATTAACAATTTTGACTAATAGTTAACATTAAATGGATGTTGAGGGGATCACGGGCTGGTTCACCTGGAGGGCTGAGCAGCATACCGATATAGCGCGCCTGTGGCTCAGTGGTAAAGCGGTTGCTTGCCGAAAGGAAGGTCGGTGGTTCAATCCCTGGCCCTGCAGGCCCGTGTCGGAGAGTCCTTGGGCAAGACACAGGTTGATGAGCAGGTGTGTAGATGTGTGTGAGTGTGTATCTGACGAGCAGGTGTGTAGATGTGTGTGAGTGTGTATCTGACGAGCAGATGTGTGTGAGTGTGTATCTGACGAGCAGGTGTGTAGATGTGTGTGAGTGTGTATCTGACGAGCAGGTGTGTAGATGTGTGTGAGTGTGTATCTGATGAGCAGGTGTGTAGATGTGTGTGAGTGTGTATCTGATGAGCAGGTGTGTAGATGTGTGCCCGAGAGAATATCGCCTCGATTTCGACATTGAGGTATTTGGTCAACAATTTTGTATTTCTATTCTAATAATGAATCCAGAATTCAATGTAAGAAATCATTAATTTTACCCGTGAATAATGCCGTACGGGTACCATACCTCACAACATGTATCCATGTTATTTGTGGGCAGTTTGGTTGAAATAAACCAATATTTGTGGTATGAAAAGCTTTAAAACCGGACAGATTTGACCTTTGGACAACACAAGATTTCCTTGTGCTGCTGCTTTATTTGCTGTTAACAGCAGTCTGCGTCTCCGCCTGTTTACCTTTGGGATGTCGAATTCACCACGGTGCTGAAACCTGATCGCCGTTCGATCCTGGGGGCCTCCTCTAACCCCCCCCCCCCCCCCCCCCCCCCCCCCCCCCTGTCTCGGGGCGCTCAGGGTTTACGGCCGGCGTGCTACGGTTACGGCTCGGAGGCCGAGGCCGCGACGCGTCTTTATACTGCAGCCAACATCATTCCTCTGATTTTGTCACAGCCACGCTCCGCAAACACCCAGGAAACAGAAAGGAGAAGAAGAAGAAGGAGACGAAGAAGAAGAAGAAGAAGAAGAAGAAGAAGAAGAAGCAGAAGATGTCAGGAGCTTCGGTTTCCATGACCTTGGGAAATCCTTAGACACGTAAAAAGATTGTAACCAGCTCTGCTGACTCAGATGTTCAGCTCTGAGAGGACCATCGCTCTGCAGATGATCATTTTTTACATGTTCAAGCCCTGAAAGTACATCTACTCATGCATGGGCAGATGTGGTTGACAAAACAAAACATACATTTTCTCAAAGGGCTTCTCCTAATCTTCTTGCTCAGATTAATATGTTAACAATAAGTTTCTGTCAACGTTATGGAAAGGATTTTGAAGGACGTCGACCTTTGTAAGATCCATTTTTAAACATAAAAACATCACCAGACTCCATGTAAATAAACAGCAATTTAAACATTGTAAAACACACTTCATTCAGTCGACAGAAACACAATTAAACCTATGAAAGGACGTTTTGGGGTCGTCTTTCCACTTTTCCAACCCTCACATCTCTAGTTTTGGTTGAAATAAACAAAGAGTTTACCAACTTAGATGTAAAAATATCTTGGCTCTATACACGCTAAAAGTAATGCTTTTTTAAATGGAGTCTGGTTGGTTTTAGAGCTAGCGACGTCAGAGCGGTTTCTGGTTAAAAAGAAAGGTCTAAAAGAGGTTTTAAAGGTCTATCTCTGACGGGATCCTTTCCATAATGTTGTCAGACACTTAAAACATTAATCTGAGCCTTTCAGCAGGAAAAACAACTTTTAGTGGACCAAACTGACATTGAACATTTGCCCCATTGGGTCACTAACACACAAAAACATAGGAATTATGGTCCTGGTTGAAAAAAATAACCCTTTAAGACACAAATAACAGCCAAAATTGTACTTGTAGAGGATATGTGTAGTTGTGGGACTCCAGTCAAAAGTCTGGCAAAGCTGTTTTAGTCATTTTAACATTGGATGAAGTGATTATTTTCTCTACTAAAGATGCTGAACTAAGAACTGAGACTTCTAGCTAACAAGCTAACTCACGGAAGAGGATTAAAGCCACTGGTGAAAATTTCTGTGAGTTCAGAAAAGTCTACTGTATGTGCGCCCGCTCTACCACTGAACCAACCCGGCCACAGATATGTTTTTTTAAACCAAAATGAAGCGATGTAAATGTAGCCCGAACTCCTCCGGGAATGTTTTGTCCAACTGCTGGCTCTCGGCTCATCAAATGGTCTCTCAGAGGAGGCGTTGAGGTCCGGCTGATACGTCACCATTTGTAGGAACAAGAATGTAACAAAGTGGACGGACCACCAGGACGCACAGGACACCTCGGAGGACACCTCAGGGCCATCGTTAGGATCTGACGTCCAGAGGCTGCTGCTTGGACAGTGTGTGTGTGTGTGTGTGTGTGTGTGTGTGTGTGTGTGTGTGTGTGTGTGTGTGTGTGTTGTTTCTCAGCTGTCGGTGCTGTCAGAGCTCGTTGTGTCCCTCTGGGAGCTCAGCTGGGAGTCTGAAAGGACGCGGGGAATCAAACGGACGGGGAGGAAGGTAAACAACGAGGGTCTGTGATCTTAGCTGAGGTCTGCTGATCTCCTGCAGGGCCGGGTGCTGGGGTGGGGGGGGGGGGTACAGCCAGTCTGCAGGGACCACACCAGACCGGACACCTCAACCCTGTCTCCCAGAAGATCCTTAAAAGATCTCCTAGATCTTTAAATACTACTCAGTTATTGCCACAGTTACGTTGTGGATTGTGAGCACAGGAAGTAAGAAGTTAATTGATATTTATAAAGCCTGATTTCACAAAACACAAATTTTCCATTAGAAATTTTTTAAATCTGTACAGAAGAGGACACCCTCCCAACAATTCCCCTAAGACCGTGCATTTAGCGCGTCAGCGGAGAGGAAAAACCTCCTTTCTTGTTTCAACATGGACCCTGTTTCCCATGCATCGGTGTCTAAGTCACTGTTAGGGTAAGATGAGCAGCGTCAGTCAGCGTCCACTAAAAGTTCTGTTGTTGCCCCTAACAGACTCCCATTATTAGTCTTATTGTCTGACAACATGATTGGAAGGTCCCCTACAGAGATAGACCTTGTGTTTAAGAGTAAGTTCCTTTTAGTTTCACAAGTAAAAGCCACGAAATGGCCGTTCCCTAAACCCACCAGACTCCATGTAAATAATCACTACTTTAAGTGGACGCACCTTGATGAGACACGTTGCCGTTGCAGTCACAGCGTTCTCGCTCAATAAGGGACCGTCCGGTATTTATGGATCGGACTACTGCAGGAAAACAGGGGGGGGGGGTCATGTCTTTTTATTCTTTGTTAAGGGGAGGGTCATTCAACTTTCATTAAGTCATGAAAACAGCACAATGTCAATGTGGCTTGTTTGGTGCATTTTTTCCATTTAGCTCCATGCAGGTCCCAGTCTCGGCCCCCATCGCTAGCAGATGGGACCTTCCCTGTTTAGTGAGCCAGAGTGTGTGTGATTTCCCAAACTGAATAAATCCCCCCCACACACACACACACACATATAAACACAAAACTGCTTTGCTAGTTCCATCGTGTTGTTATTTTGTTAATTATTAAGTATTCATTGGCATGATTTTCCTACTGTTCAGTTCAAAAACCTAGAAAACACCAACGTACAAAAACATAGGGGAACAGACGCAAGCTTTTATTTTGAAAAGTCGAAGCTCAACAGCACCAGCCGGGAGGGCATGAGACGGGAGGTATCCAGGCTGCAGCCATACTGAACTCAAATATCCTTTTCAGTCCCAGTTATTAGTTGTGAAATTGTGCAAACGGCCTTGTTTTCAAGTCACTTGAGAAGGAGGAAATGGAGTTTTATTACCCATAGTGCTTTGATAAATGGTCCCAATGTTGTATTTTTTATTTCCTGTGAATACTTGTTTCTTAGAGGAGTAACTATTGTAAGGAAGTAAGTATTGCAGTAACGCAGGAAGTGTGCATTTAGTTTCCGTGCAAAGTGTTTCCCCAACAAATCCACTCTCTACACTACTGCATTGCAACCTGTATTATATATTTTATTCTGACTGTTGTTAACTGCTCTTTAGTGTTTAAAGTCTTGTGCTGCACGGTAACTTTTACTATTTTAATCTTTTTATGTAAAGCACTTTGAATTGCCCTGTTGCTGAAATATGCTCTACAAAAATTGTTGAATGTGCATGTAAATAAAGCTGCCTTGCCTTGTCTCGTTGAAGAGGCCCCTCAATAATGGAGTAAGCTGAGAGAGCACAGGGTAAGTTATGGTTGTCTAAAAGCAAAGGTTATCTGTCCTTTGTTCCCAAACACAAACTGGAACAGAAGGAGTTAACAAAATTTTGGGGTGGGACATAGACAATGTACTACAGGGAAGGAAGGGTCAAGTCATTTTTGACTCAAGACCCCAAAACTCCTCCGGTAGCCCCTTAAAACGTCCCTAAAAGACCAATTTTAAAGACAAAAGTTCACATTAGTCTCTTACACGCAATGCATGTGGCAGGGTCTGTGTTGGAAGAAAAAAAACACTAAACTACCCTTAAAGTATATGTACTCAAGTGCAGGATGTTAACTAGAAACTGACATGTTCTGCAGTGCAGTAATAGTACTTCTCCCCCCCCCCCCCCCCCCCCCCCCCCCACCCCCCTGATGACCTCTGGGAAACTTGACCGCGGGCCGAGAGGTGAAGGATGATGATGACGTTTAAAGTGTGAAGAACAGCGGCAGCAGAGAGTGCTGACTCAGACTGAGGAGGCTCCTCAGGACGGCAGGTTAAAGGGTGACAGACCACACAGAGACGCCACACACACACACACACACACACACACACACACACACACACACACACACACACACACACACGTGTGTAATCTGAGTGGTATTAGTTTGTGAGGGATAACTGATCTGCTCATCACAACATTCACTGCTGTCTAACGCACAACCAACAGGGTCACTCACACACACACACACACACACACACAGACACACACACACACAAGCACAGACAGACACACACACACACACACACACACACACACACACACACCGACACACACACCTATTTTCCATAACATAACAAAGTAGAATACTTCAATCAAAACCTACTGCACTACATGCTCCATATTTAAATTATTTGTATTGATCTCTTCATTGCACTCATGCTTCTACATTGTTTCTGTTTAGAGTGTGTATACATTAGTGTGTACATTAGTGTGTATATTTTGTTTTGGTTGTTTTGTATGTGTAAGCACAGCGTGAGCAACGATGCTCCAAAGTAAAAATTCCTCCCATGTGTCTTCAAACCTGCAAATAAAGCTGATTCTGATTAAGTAAAGGGAATATTTCAGATTTCAATAATAACTCCATAAAAACTACACAACAAAAACAACTTAATAACAGCAACATGAGTAATGGTAACGTGTTGTTTTCCACTTCTGATCACCGGTATGGTGTGTAGGACGTGTGTGTGGGTGAGACATTTATAGACCTACGTAAGAGACGCATTGACGCGTCCTCTGTTCTGGGGACGGGGACGTGAGAGTGAGACAGCGGCGGGTTGTTACGACACCGACCAGCGCTGCACATGAGATATGTAGGTCAGCGTCACCATTCCCACCATGCGGAGCACCAGGACACGTTGATCTGTGCAGGGCCGGGGATCAACGCAGCTGTCACGCAACCTGTCAAAAACAACCACCGCGCTGCGTAAAAAACGCCCCTATCAAGCAAAGTCCTCGCCGCATTAACGCACTTTTATTAAGGCATTAACTTGGAGAAGAGGGGGGGGTCTCTGGCTCACCCATGTGGGCTGAGGCCTTTGCAGCGGCCCCGGGTTCGAGTCTTATCCCCCCCCTGCTCTCTCCCACCTTTCCTGTCTATGTACTGTCACTCTGAAACAAAAGGGCGGGAAAAGAACCCCAAAAATAATCTTAAAAACTAAAAATACAGCTGTTTTATGTCACAGTACAGTTTCTCCCACTCATAGCCAAACGTGATGTAACGTTTACTTACCTCCCGGTCAGAAACGGCTTGCTCCTCCAGGGTCGGCAGCACCTGTGTGCCGTTACCTCATGATTATCAGACCTTCTTCTGATTGGCTGATTGAACCACTGCCCCTAGTGGCGGGAGGACTAACAACAAGCAAAGACAAAAACAAAATGGCTCCTCCAGCACAACTTCTGGGCGGATGTTCAGTATTTTCATAATAGTTTCCATGTAATTAAGTATACGTTATAAAGTAAACATTACGCGAGGGAAACATAAACAGAACACATGCAAGTTCTATTTTGCATGACTTCTTCTTGTAGTTCTTGATCTGTCTGTACATTGATATGGTCCTGGTCCTGGTCCTGGTCCCGGTCCCCCCCCCCGCCCCCCAAGATAACATTCCCATATTTATTTTTTTCCTTCTGTTCCGACTGGACCAATTTGGGGATCATTGAGTTCCTGTAGCTGTTCAGGACAGGGTATTTTCCCTTTTCACACTAGTTTTACACCTGTTTTTGGGACTCATGGTCAATTAACCTCAGTTACATAACAGTATACCTAATTTAGTTGTAAAAAGAAATAATTAGGAATTATTTTGAGTCAAAGTTAAGATTAGAGGAACATTTGTTAAAGGACAATCACATACTAGTATGCTGTGTGTCAATGTTAAGTTGCAATACCGTTTTGAAACCATTTCATTATTTTTAATGGCTAGCCCATAATCGCACTTGTGATCCCTAATTTTAATTTGCAAAGAGCGTTGCGTGGATCCATCTGTGTCATTTTTGGGCGGTGTGTTGAAGAAACCCATACTTATGATACAGGTACGTTGCAAGCAGGACAACCGAGAAGGTTTCTGTCATTTTCATGCTAAACGATCATGTTTTAAATAACATCTCCTGCAATCTTAAGTCTTCATTGTCTGCCTGTAGTCCTGGCTGAAGAC
>NC_048414.1:1063917-1065161 GCF_013103735.1 Etheostoma cragini | reverse complement strand
CCGGCCAATGGTGGGCCAACGTGGGTCCAACGCCGGGCCAACCAGAGGCCAATGGTGGGCCAACGTGGGCCCAACACCGGGGCAACCCCAGGCCAATGATGGGCCAACCCCAAGCCCAGCTTTGGGCCAACCCCGGGCCGTTACCGGCCCAGCCCCAGGCCAATGATGGGCCAACTATGTTCTAAAAAGGTCTTCAAATGAGATTTTAAGATGTTGAAATCACAAACAAAACAACCTTTCTGTGTTAATATCATCCAACATGGCCACCACTAAGACATGCTGTCGTAAAATCCAAAACAGCAGTGAATCATTTTAGAATTCTTTAGTTTTCAGCTCTAAAAAGTCTCACTTCACATTAAACTGAGAAACTTAAGCAACATGTTCAGGAAGATGGGATTATGAATGAAGAAATTATCTCCTTCCCAACTCATTCATAAAACATAGTACCAGTAACAGCTCTCGGGCAGCGCCTTGGTTTCCCTGCAGGCGTCAGACGATCTGTTTTTATTCGGTTTAGTGCCCCAGCTGCTCTGTCTGAAGCCCGGGATGTAGTCATGTGACGAGAGACAGGAACCCCAAACGAACACTGAACGGCGGACGCTGGAGGAAACGCCAGCTTCGATTTCTCCCCTCGGTCTGTGGAAAGAAGCCGTCTTCGGGAATGAAATGAACATAAATGGCCAAGAAATGTGTTGATTACATCCATCTTCTCCTCACTTGTCCCCGTTTCCAAAGGATTGATCACGTCATTATTTTGAATCCCATTCTCAAAGCTCTGATTGGCTCGGTGGTTCATTAAACCGGGCAAACAGCGGGCAGCGAACGCAACACCAGAACTGCAGCAGACCTGCAACTAACGAATATATTCTACTGTAGATTAATGTGTTAGATTAGTTGTTTTGGTCTTTAAAATGTCAGAAAATTGTCAAAAATGTGGATCAGTGTTTCCCGAAGACAACGTCCTCAAATGTCTCGTTTTGTCCACGACTCAAAGACGTTCAGTTTACTGTCGCAGAGGGGAGAAGAAAGTGGAACAATATTCATATTTAACAAGCTGACATCAGAGAACTTTTACAAAATAATGACTTGAACCGAATAATCGATTATCGTAATAGTTGCAGATTATCAGTAATTAGTTGAAAAGTGGTCAATTCTCCTGATGACCAAAATGCTCAAAATTTTACAACATTGTGTGTGTGTGTGTGTGTGTGTGTGTTTGTGTGTGTGTGTGTGTGTTTGTGTGT
>NC_048414.1:1062647-1063802 GCF_013103735.1 Etheostoma cragini | reverse complement strand
TGTGTGTGTGTGTGTGTGTGTGTGTGTGTGTGTGTGTGTGTGTGTGTGTGTGTGTGTGTAAAGTAATCTGCCACCCGTGCGGGACAATGCAGTCGTTGTGCTGGTGGTTTACAGCGGGCAGCAGGTGTGAAGGTCGATACCTCTGCTGTCAGGCCACACATTTTAGGTTTATTAAGTGCTTTGTGTGAGAGTGTGTGTGTGTTCTCGTTTAACTATATTCGCGGGGTCCAAACACCAGGAGTCCAGTATACTTGAGTCCAGCTTTGTGGGGCCAAAATGCTGGACCCCACAACTTTAAAGGGCTGTTTGAGGGTTAAGACTAGGTTTTAGGATTAGAGTTAGAATTAGGTTATGGTTAGGGCGGGGGGCTTGGGAATGCATTATGTCAATGACGGGTCCCCACAAAGATAGTCCCACAAACCTGTGTGTGTGTATGTGTGTTAGGGCTGTAATGCTGCACCATGAATATAACATACATACATACATACATACATACATACATACATACATACATACATACATGCATACATACATACATACATACATACATACATAAAAGTTTTAAACAGACTAGGGCGTCATCTACTTTATCATCCAGTGAAGTATTAAAGAGTCCGGTCTTGTTATTGTCTTGTGATTATTTGTTGTGTATTTTTTGTTTTTTGCATCTAACATGTTTCATTGAATGGTATTACCTATGTATTATATGTATATATACACATATAATAGCTTATTTTACTTAATGTGCATGTGCTTGATCGACAAGTCTTCAATTAGGAACGGTGAGGGTGACATTATGAACTCACCCGTGTTTATTTACCAGGAAGACAATCATCTTTATAATAATGTATTCAGTAAATGACTTCATACATATTACATAACTGGGCTGTAAAATAATCACTTGACTATGTGAATTTATCTGCAGACGTTATGTGTATAAACAATAAAATGTGGTTACACACATATATATATGTATGTATATAACAGTATATTATGTATTATGATCAGTGAGCTTTAGAGCCAGGGTGTGCTACTTGTATAATTATTTGAAGGTAACTGTATCCAAGTGTGTGACTCTAGGAAGCACACACACACACACACACACACACACACACACACACACACACACACACACACACACACACACACACACAC
>NC_048414.1:1061439-1062547 GCF_013103735.1 Etheostoma cragini | reverse complement strand
AACCATAGTCCTCAGATTGGACAGATAGTCTAGCTAGCTGTCTGGATTTACCCTGCAGAGACCTGAGGACCAGGTGACAATAGTCCTCAGAAATCCTCCAAATTTAAAATTTCAACACGGAAACGGGTTTTCATGTCCTGGGAGTACTATTCAAGGGGACTGGTGTTTTAGCCCAAACCACAATATTTTTTCCAAACTTAACTAGTCATTTCATTGCCTAAACACCGATGTCATGGCCGCATAACGGTCACCTGATGTCAGCTGAGTGCAACACCTGCTGATCCAACCTGCTGTTCCCCTCCCGGTGCTCCAACCCGGCTCAAAGTCCCCTTTTCTCAGCTAAACCTAACCGGGAAGACCGGTAAACTTTCCCATCATGTGGCCGTAGCTTCACAGGATGTCCTACGAATTGTTGTATGAATGTATCATACGTGCGTAGTTTTGGATCGGTCATTTTCATTTGACTTGCATATTAAGGCGGGGACAAAAGTCACCTTCTTTCATCTCCGAAGAAATGCAAAGATCAGATCAGTATTGTCCCTTAAAGATGCCGAAATTGTTGTTATTTTGAATTATGCCCAAAGGCCCTTGTTCTTTACTGCGTTGTTTGATTGGACTTCATGTTTCAGTTAGTTACTTTTCATCCTGTAAAGTATGAGGGCATCACACGTTGGTGGTAAAATTGGAGGCAAAAGTGCAACGTAAAAAGTCAAGTAAGTTAGTAAGTAAGTGTGCAGTGAGTTCTTCTTTCAGTCAGGGGTCAGAGGCCAGGTTCAGGACACTTCAGATTGGGGGGATTTGATCCCTCCTGGGTCCCGAGGGGCTTCTTTCGATGATCCGGTGTGATTTGTGGATCCATTTGGAAAGTGAATTTACGATCTGAACTTTATCTGAGAGACAGAGACGCTTCAGTCTGTAACAGCGTTCTCGTTTTACGCCTCGCGTTCCTCCCCAAACGGCCCATCAGGAGGATTTATTCCTCCGCCTGGGCTGTATCTCATTTTGTCAGAGCAGGTGTCTTCTCTATCTATCTCTCTCTCTCTCTCTCTCTCTCTCTCTCTCTCCCCCCCACTCTCTCTCTCCCTCTCTCTCTCTGTTGCTAAGTTTT
>NC_048414.1:1058480-1061339 GCF_013103735.1 Etheostoma cragini | reverse complement strand
CCCCGCGTTTATGAGTCGTGCAAAATCGTGTCAGGGCCGAGGCCCTCGGGTGCAGTCAGCAGCAGTATGGGACACCTTGTTATCAGTCTCGCAAAGTGTGCCTTGCGTTTTAGTTTCACTTCATGCTCCGTTTCCTTCTATCAAGCTAACGTTCGGCCTCGTTTATGTAGAAGCTGAAGACGTCGATTAGATGACATTAGATTAGATAAGATTCAACTTTATTGTCATTACGAATGATGAAACCATTGTGTATATCCTGCACCTGCTGCTATTGCACTTCTGGTTAGACCCAAACTGCATTTCGTTGCCTTGTACCTGTGTAATGACAATAAAGTTGAATCTAATCTAATCTAATCTAATCTAATCTAATTAAACAAGACAACGCAATGCAGTTTAGGTCTAACCAGAAGTGCAATAGCTGCAGGTGCAGGACATGCAGGACATGGATAAGATAAGATAAAGTCGGTAGATTTCAAAATAAAAAGGAGGAAAACTGAGCGTGTGAGCTGTGTGATTTGGGCCAATTAAAGCACGAATGGTGATGATTTAGGGCGAACACACGACTTAATTCACTGGTCCATTTTGAGATGTAGGGGGTCATTTAGTAGCTTTATCTCCACAGTGATGTGGAGTAAAGTCTTGTTAAATAGGGGTGGGGGGGGGGGATCAATACAGCATAGTATATTAAATTGATATTTTTGAATGAACGAACTGAGAAATGTTTCTTTTTAGATGAAACGGATGTTGTTAAGTTTCATTTTGGGGACGTCATTAGAAATTGGGGAAAATCAGAAGTTGGAAAAAAGTTAGAAATCGCAATACTGTATATATATATCGCAGAATGACGTAATATGTCTAAAATCACGTTAATATCGTATTGTGGCATAGGTATCGTGATGATATTGTATCGGGAGGCGTCTGGTGGATCCGACCCCTAGTCTTGCTACACCACAGATGCATTCTGGGATAGGAGAAGAAGTAAAAACCAGCTCTGGGTTGTGTATCTCGGTGTATCTCCATGTGGACTTGGTCCTCAACAATCCCACCAATCAGTCCCAAAATGTCCCAGTTAGAGAGGAAAGGCCCTGAACATATTCTTTAAAATATTTGAATCAGGACAAACCAGAGTGTCTTTAGGTGGGGGGGTGGGGGGTGTAGTCCTGTATTAAAAGACCTGTCAATCATACTGGGAGCTACCGTGCTAATCCTTCGAGGAGAAGGGTTTTAATATTTCCTCCAACACTGCATCCGCAGACAGGGCTGTAGTCAAGACCACCTCAGTCAAGTCCAAGACAAGTGCAAGACCAGGACTAGTAGAGTCCAAGTCAAGACAGAGTCCAAAGCGGTTCGAGTCCAAGACAAGACCAAGTCCACAAAGGTTTGAGTCCGAGTCAAGACCGAGTCCAGGACAGAATAAAGGTCTTATGCATGACAGTATCAAGACAATCATTTTGGGTTTCCCTTTCCCTCCAGTATTATTATCAACATAATAAAGACACCTGGACTCGGTCCAGACCAAAAGCCATATTGGGTAAGACCAGTGGCCGAGACAAGTCAGAGTCCAAATACTAGCGGGTCCGAGACAAGTCCGAGACCACAAAAAACGGTTTCGAGTTCGGACTCGAGTCCAAGACCGGACTACAGCGCTGGTTGCAGAGTCTCCAGCGTCTAACCATCTGTCACATGTAACAGGCAGAGAGGATGATGGGTAACTTTTGGCCGGCCTTTTGAAAACACCGGTCAGCTGTTCACCATAGAGAGCTGTTAATGTTAGCTTTGGACATGGATGGGAAACCAGAACCACCGTGGTCTGGGGAGGAAACCACCGGTCTGCTGGCTCTCAGGCTGGGGAACATCCAGCTGATTCTTAGAGAACTGGCGGGTAGAACCAGCACCGAACTGGCAACAGAACCAGAACCAGAACCAGCACCTGGTTAACCTTGGTGGAGAAGACATAACATGAGACCAGGATGCCTCACTAGGTCGGTCTCCCAGGCACTTTTTCTGCATTTAACCTGATCCCCATGTGCTGCTAGCTAAGTTGAATATGAAATATAACAACTGTTGTCGCTTTTGAGTCATAAACATCCTCCTTATGTGACGTTTTTGCGACTGTTACTGCTTCTGGGCGTAAATGAACGAGACATTTGGTTTCTTTACACATCAGATTGGCTTTTATTTGCTTAAATTAAATTTAACGAGAGCCAAAAACTTACTTTTATAAAACCAGTTTCTGGGTTATTGGGGTAAACCTTAGTTAACCTTCATGTTGCCCTCGTGTTGTCTTCATGTTGTCCTCATGTTGTCCTCATGTTGTCCCCATGTTGTCCTACTTTCATTAATTTTGGGGCGTCTTATTTAATTTTATAGCATTATAAAACAAATGGAAGTGTTTTTGAAATAGTATTGAGTAAAAGTTGACATATTCCAGTCTGTGATTATCATCAACATCCATTCCTTTAATTTTAGCCTCAATAATTCCTAATTTCTGCTTTTCTAACTCCAACATTAGGTATAATTTCCTATAAATGAGGTTTATTGACCATAAAAATCCAAAAATAACTGTAAATCTAAAGTTAATAAGTTAGTGTTACGTAGTGTTGAAAACATCAATAAAAGGGACAAACATTGATAAAAAGCCTCAAAAGTATTAGTATTCAAATTTGACTGGAAGACAACACAGGGGTTAAGTTAGGAGACGAGACCAGCAGAGGACGTGTGGGACATGTTGGACATGTTGGACATGTTGGACATGTTGGACATGTGGGGCTGCAGACGGGAGCTCTGCAGCGCCCTCCGGCTGCAGCTTCTGCACCCTGCACGGTCCCAGACACTGCTGCAGCCTCTGACTCCAGGCCA
>NC_048414.1:1057797-1058470 GCF_013103735.1 Etheostoma cragini | reverse complement strand
GGAGGAATCCTGGGCACCGATTGGCTGTCGTCTGAAAATAAAACTAACTTGATCTCTGAGTTCACACTTTCATGAACGTCTTACTCTCTTTAGCAAAGGATGTTGGACTCAAGACATGAAACATGAGTCCAGTATGAAGTTATGATAAGTTTTCCTTCCCTAAACATGAAATAGAAATGAAATATCAGTAGATTATTAGTGTTTTTAATCCTAACGCTTTTGACTTCTCTTTTTTTTTTATATATGATTTTGAAGCCTTTGTTTTTTTGTTAAATTGACTGAATTAAACAGATTTAAGGCCATGTTAAAATGCCATGTAACTCAAAAATGGCACTGGCAGCTCATTACCCGGGCCTTCTACCGTAATTTAAAAAAACTGAATTTTTCAGTTAAATAACTGTCAAGGGTAAAACAATTTTCTTTTTTTTTAAACAACACTTTGTTATATTGTAAATTAACAGAAATATACCTGGGAACCACAAACAAGGGACAATTTGTTAAAATTTATTGTCAAACAACTGTTAATTTACAGATATTTCTTAGAGTGTAGACAGTTTCTTACTGTAAATAGACAGTTTATTACTAGTTTATTACTGTAAATAGACAGTTTTACTGTAAATAGACAGTTTCTTACTAGTTTCTTGCTGTAAATAGACAGTTTTACTGTTAATAG
>NC_048414.1:1055098-1057697 GCF_013103735.1 Etheostoma cragini | reverse complement strand
AAATAGACAGTTTCTTACTAGTTTCTTGCTGTAAATAGACAGTTTTACTGTAAATAGACAGTTTCTTACTAGTTTCTTGCTGTAAACAGACAGTTTTACTGTACATATACAGTTTCTTACTAGTTTCTTGCTGTAAATAGACAGTTTTACTGTAAATATACAGTTTCTTACTAGTTTCTTACTGTAAATAGACAGTTTTACTGTAAATAGACAGTTTCTTACTAGTTTCTTACTGTAAATAGACAGTTTCTTACTAGTTTCTTACCGTAAATAGACAGTTTTACTGTAAATAGACAGTTTCTTACTGTAAAAAGACATTTTCTTACTGTAAATAGACAGTTTCTTACTGTAAACAGACAGTTTCTTACTAGTTTCTTACTGTAACACAACAAAGTCGGCTTTCTGTGCCGTGAAGCCCAGATTTGACATAATTCAGCCCAAAAGCTGCAAAAGTTGATTTTTTTTTTACCTTAAGTATTTTTCTCTTCTATGGAAATTCTTCTAAAATTACAAATAAAAAACAACAACACAGTATTGAGGTCACAAGTTATTCTGCGTACAGGGGAACATACTCCTGCTGGTACACTGGTTACTTATATGTTTTCACAAAAAAATACAGTAAATCTCTGTTTACGGTGTATGAGTCAGCCTAAATCCCCACAATGCATTGCAAACTACAGTAAGGTATATGTGGTGATTAACTGTAGATGTGACAGAAACGTCTAACAGTGAGGATCTAAAACTAAAGGCATCTTTTGAATTCTAGCCCAATTTCTTTGCACACATTTGATAACTGACACTGTACCCCCCCCCCCCCCCCCCCCCCGCACACACACACTTCACATATTTTATATTACTCTTACATTCTGCACATTTGACCCATTTTCAAAAAGTTTCTAAATCAGAAATTTGAGTTTCCTTCAACCAAATTGTAAAAAAATAAATGTAGGTGGATCCATACGACGCTCTTCACAAGTTAAATAACTGATCAGTTCCCCGTTTTCATTGAATTTGGATGTTTTATTTAATTTCATAGCTTTTTAAGAAAGAAAAAAAAGAGAAAAACTGAAAAAAGTTACAGAAATGTAGAGAAAAAACAACAAAAACGTCCCAAAAATCAACAAAGAGATCGTAAAAAGTGAGAAAGAACTTTGGGAAAAGAAATAAAACGTCAAAAAGTGACATTAAATGTCAAAGAAAGCCTCAAAAACTTTGTCAAAACTACAAAAGTGTCACAAAAAAATTAAAAAAAAATAAAAATCAACAAAGTGACAAAAGTGTCTTAAGGTTTTAATTTAAAATGTTGACCCAGAAAACTGAATGTTGGTCGACGGGAAGACAACACGAGTGTTAATATGATTCAATAATATTAATTATAAAGTTTACTTTATTAATCCCACAAGGGGAAATTACAATTTACAGTCTGTTGTTACTACACACATTACACACAGCCCTGGACTACACACACACACACACACACACACACACACACACACACACACACGCTCAGGTCTTATACATGCACTAATGGAGAGATATCAGAGTGTGTGTGTGTGTGTGGGGGGGGGGGGCTGCCCATGGGAAGGTGCTCCGAGCAGTTGGGGGTTTGGTGCCTTGCTCAAGAGCACGTTGGCAGTGCCCAGGAGGTGGACTGTCACCTCTCCAGCTGCCAGTCCACCACCATACTCTGGTCCGTACGGGGACTTGAACCAACAACCCTACGGTTCCCAACTCGACTCCCTACAAAGACTCAAAAGTTCTCCGCTTTGCTTTTTTTTGCCATTTTCTGTAAACAGACACACAGAAGTGGATAATTTATACATAAATAAACGGGAAATTGGGTTTTTCTTGGACATCAGATTGGCTTTTATTTGCTTTGGAAATTAAATGTATGACTCAAAAAGTTTTTCCTGTTTTGAGACATAGTTTGACTTTTTACACAGATGTAGACAAACGAGACATTTTGTTTTATTACTCATCGGCTGTTTGTTTGATGATTTAATTTGTTTATTGGGTCTATTAAATTAATCCCTAACTATTCAGATAACAGATTAATCAGTTTGAATCTTTTTTTTTTTTTGGTATAACTTCTGATTCCAGCTTGTTAAATATGAATATTTTCTAGTTTCTTCTCTCCTCTGGGACAGTAAACTGAATTTCTTTGAATTGAGGACAAAATGAGACATTTGAGGACGTTGTTTTGGGCTTTTGGTGAACACTGATCATCATTTTTCACCGTTTTCTGACATTTAAGAGACTGAACAGCTGATCCATTCCTCCAGAAAATCCACAACAGATTAAATAAACAATGAAAATAATCATGTGTTGCTGCCATAAATCAGGGGCCCAGACATTAGATCAGGGTTTGTCAATTCACTGTGAACTTTTTTTTACTTTGGATTACATTTTCCAAATCTGTTAAATAACAAAAACTATATTAACAACCTCTTCACAAATATATCCATCCAAAACTAACATAAACAGAGGAATAAACATTAAAAAACAGGAAAAAGCAATAACATTTCCAACTTTGGGCTAAATAATCTCTCCCTCTCTATATCTCCCTCTGTCTATCCATCTCTCTAGACCCCCCCCCCCC
>NC_048414.1:1052921-1054998 GCF_013103735.1 Etheostoma cragini | reverse complement strand
TTGAGAACACGGCGACCTGGCCCAGAGAAGCATGCGCGTGCAGGGCAACACACAGTTTCACATTTAATACAGTACAAGAATACAGAGTACAATAATAGGCTACACATAAAGTACACAAGTACAGATTAAGTACCGAGTAAGTAAGTATTACACAGCCGGCACAAAGTACGTCACTGTGCACCTAAATTAACTAATTATATAGTAACTATATTTGGGATTTATGTGAAAGTGATACGTAAAAACACGATAATTATATCTCACTGCGGAGATAAAGAAAAAGGAAAATTATGATCTATATATGAATTAGGATGTATTGATATTGTTGCTCCCTCCGGTTAACAGACACGGACACAAGGTACAATACAGATATTATTAAAACAGATAAAACATAAACGGCCAGAATTTGCTAAAACAGTGTTCCTCGTCTTTAGTCTCCTGGCCTTGATTAGTTATAGCCATATTTTTTATAAATAACATAAATAATAATAATAATAATAATAATAATAATAATAATAATAAAGAGACAACACAAGCAGAGCAGAACATTTAGAGTATTCCTCGTTATTATCCGTGTTTTTTTTTTTTAATTTCTTTGTAAAACGTTCAGGTTGTAACATCTTGCGCGTGACATTTCAGGCCATGAAAGTCGACTTTACATATTCTCCATATTCATATTCATATCTTCTGCTGGATTGTCGTTTATTTCGAGAGAAAGAGGAAAGCTTATAACAGAGGAACCGCAAGGCCAAAACGCATGGATGAGTGTGTTAGTCTAGTTTGTATTAGTCTCTCACACACACACACACACACACACACACACACACACACACACAGACACACACACACACACACACACACACACACACACACACACACACACACACACACACACACACACACACACACACACACACACACACACACACACACACACACACACACAGACACACACACCGTCTAAGAAGTTAATTTATAAGATTTGGATTCTTGTTCTCGGGGTTTTATTCTGGGATCTGGTCTCGGTTTCTGGGCTCCGGTCTTTAACTTTAGGACGTTTTCCTCAGTGAAGAGATCCGCACGAGCTTTTTTTTTTTATTATTATTTAATTTTTTTTGCAGCATCTTAGTTTTTATAGAAACTAAATGTAGTTTTTAATTGTTTTTTCTTCATTTTATTCTATGACTTTGGGGGTAACAAAGTCAAATCTAAACACTTCAGGAGGTTTTTTTTATCCCCTCGCGAGATTATTATTATTATTAATTTTAATTAATTTTAATTATTTTTTTAAGTAAATCTTAGTTTTAAATGGGAACCAAATATCTGTAGTTCGTTAAATCTCGTAATTAATAAACAGAGGATCTGGTTTCCATATTTTTAGTTTTTTTAAATAAGACGTTTGGGTCCTAGTAGAGCACACGCGCGTCTGCAGAGGCCCAGTCCTCGGCACAGGGCCGCGGATTCGGTTCCGACCCGCGGCCCTGTGTAACATGTCCGTAAGGCCCCCCCCTCTCTCTCTCCTCTCAGATCTGGGCTATCCTAACGATAAAGGCCTTAAAACGGCACCAAAACAAAAAAGTTAAACTGGAAGAAACCGTTCATGTTTCAGGCGAATAATAAATAACAATATAGATATAATAATGTGAAATATAACCGGACCAGTTAGTCCTCCAACAGATATCAGAGGAAATGTTTCAGGAATTCAAACGTTTCAGGACAATTGTCCCAAAACATTTAATTTAAAAAATACTTTGTCGTTTATATTGTTTTTAAATCGGTTTATTTAATTAATTAATTACCCAAAGTTTTATGTATAATTTAACAAAAGGAAATAAATCAACAAATAAAGATAAAGTGCAGATTTATAAAACAGTGATCTTTAATTCTGACTGATTAATAACCCTCGTGTTGTTTTCCCATCGAGCTGCAACTTTGTTTTTCTGAGTCAGAAATTTAAATGAGAAAACCTTTATCACTAATGTTTCGGTTGTCTCTTTTATCAGACAGTTGGGTTTAGGAGAAGAAGAACGGGACAGTTGGGTTTAGGAGAAGAAGAAGAACGGGACAGTTGGGTTTAGGA
>NC_048414.1:1041712-1052821 GCF_013103735.1 Etheostoma cragini | reverse complement strand
GCTGGTGGTGGGTTGGTGGTGGGTTGGTAGTGGGCTGGTAGTGGGCTGGTGGTGGGCTGGTAGTGGGCTGGTGGTGGGTTGGTAGTGGGCTGGTATGTGTTTTTAGCGCAATAACATTGAAGTGATGTGGACGAACAGAAATGTTAGGGTTAAGGTTTGGGTTAGGGTCTAAGGGTTTACATTTTTGGCACTATTTATCTGAGGGAAAGAAGTAGATGGAGTTAAGGATTATGGTTAAGGATTATGGTTAAGGGTTAGGGATTAGGGTTAGGGATTAGGGTTAGGGATTAGGGTTAGGGATTAGGGTTAGGGATTAGGGTTAGGGATTAGGGTTAGGGATTAGGTGCCTTTAAATCAACGCTGGCTGAATGTTGACGTTGAGGGCTTAAAACATCATTGAGTACCAAACTATAACCAAAGCTTGATGGAGAGCTGTTCTTGTGTTTTATTATTATTGTGTTTTATTATTATTATTATTATTATTATTATTATTATTATTATTATTATTATAATAAACGGGGATGTTTGTGGGTCCTACAGGCGGTCTGAAGAGTAGCCGCAGCTCGGTGGTCTCCAGTTTGGACTGCCTGTCCAGCATCGTGGAGCGGATCTCCACCGACGCCAGCAGCCTGCTGCCGGCCGCGGACGGACCCGCGACCGCGCCGTCCGACCCAGCCGGCGAGGCGGCGGCGGCCCCGGGGCCCGTCCGGGTCCCCTCCCCGACCGCCAGCCACAACCCCAACCTCATCTACCAAGTCCTATAGACCCTTGCAGCCTAACCAGCAGCCGTCTGGACACACCACCGGGAAAATACTTTTACTTTCATCTTTCATAGATTTCGGGCTGAACCGAGTCCTCACAACCGGTTTACAGCAGCAGTTAAGTTTATCGTTAAAAACAAACAAAGGCAATTTGGTTTTATTTCCCTTAAAGATGAAATGTATGGAAGCTCAATCCTGCCGAGAAGATAACAATAACTCCAAAAACTAATTTAACTTTTCAGTAACTTTTTCTTGTGAACGGGTTTGTTGGACATCGCACGAAAAACGTAAGCACAACAACTCGTATGATAGCCTACGAAATTCTGACCGCCGGCCGGTCACATAGCAGTTAAGTTTAGCCGGGAAAAAGTGACTGTGAGCCGGGTACAGAGCACCGTGAGGGGACGGGCCTTTCACACACCATAGCAGTTAAGTTTAGACAACAAAACGACATGTTAAGATTAGTGAAAACAGATTGTGTTGTGGGTTAAAACAGCGGTCCCTGAACGCATTACTGCCAGAACACAAACACCGTTTCCTGGGTGAAGGTCTTGGGTTTTCTCCGTAACGTCTTCCGGGACATAAACTCCACTCCCTGGCTTAAAAAACCCTTGTGTTGTCTTCCCGTCAACCGTGAAAAAAAAGTAATCGCTTTTTCTGACATTTTTGTCACTTTTTCAATGTTGTGTGTGCTTTTTTAAAAGTATTTCTTATGTTGACATCATCCGCGCTTATTTCGAACGCCCATTTTTTGTGATGTCAAAACTGAATATGGGTCAAATTTGACCCGAGGACAACATGAGGGTTAAAAACCCCGTTTTACGGCCCACACATCCGCCTCCGTGACTGCACCACCAAGTCTTCATCAGCCTTTCATTTTATATTATTTAATTTTATAGTTAGTGCGTACTCTGTGCTGTTAAAGATCATGAGATAGAAAGATCTGGAAACGAGCCTCAAGGTGCTCAACAACAAAATAGATTATTTCCTAAAATCTTAATTCAACTTCAGCTTTAAAATCAGGAAACATCAACGTGTAAGTGACAATTAATAACCTCACTGAATAATAGTTGCAAGATAAAGTCAGAACTACTAATTTGTTGTGCCATGAATTCTTATTTAGACTCTTATTTTGAAATCCTATGGAATACATATTTGACGTTTGACGCTTGTGTCGCTATTTTTTGCAGTTTAGTCGACTTTTTCCGACATTTGATGCTCTGCTGTTTGTGATTAACTGAAATATGTATTTAAAAAAATTTAAATTAAAAGAAGTGGGAAGCTTTTTAAAAATCAAAAATAGATTATCTCATTTCAAAGTTTCCAAATGTTACATTTGTGCATTTTCTTGGCAGGAATCATCTTCCATACTTACATATTTAACCCGCAAATTCTCGTTCATGCCGTTTAAAATAAATACATTTTTAGATTTAGATTAAAAAAAACACTTGAATGCTGGGAAATGTAGTTTAACTGACGAACATAAGTCAGTTCAGTTCTTGCTGTTATTTTTATTTTAAGTTATGAAAGAATATTTCAAAAGGCTCAGCGGGAGTCGGATTTTCTTCTCATCTGTCCAAAAGTCTATTTCTAAAGAAGGACAGAGGCCAAAAAAACAACAAAAACAATTTACATTCCTCCACTTTCGTCCATCTAAAAGTTGCAAATAATAATAAATAACCCGTAGGTGAAAAAAACCACAAAAACTTAATAATTACCCTGTGATTTTTTATAAACATGTTATATAAAATAAGGCAGATTTTCTGTAGGAAACCTGCAGGTAATACAGAAATAATTTGGGTAAATCCTTTTTTTAATTTTAATTTTTATTTTTGACCCTTGTGTTGTCTTCCTGTAAACCATGAACTTGCCCTTTCAGGTCAAAATTTAATTTTTTTTTAAAATGTTTTTGTCACTTTTTAAAATGGTCTTGGCGCTTTAAAAAAAAAAAACCTGAGCTGGTTTAATAATAGATTTTACCCTTATTCTTGCAATTCATGGTCAACAAGCCTCATTTATATCAAATTATACATGTGTTTTTAGTTAAAAAGGCAGAAATTATGAATTATTTTGACTAATAGGTAAGATCTGAGGATGTTGAGTGAATCCCAGATGGGTAGATGTCAAAGTTTAGTCCGGATTCTGTTTTAAAACGATAAAAAAAAAAAAAAAATCAAATTCTATGAGATTAACCCTCATGTTGTCTTTGGGTCAAATTGACCCGTTTTCAGTTAATTACATTTTTTTGGGTCATAAAAAATGGGCCGTTTAAATAATGTCAACATATAAAAAACAAACAAACACCACAACATTAAAAAAAAGTGACAAAAATTATGAAAAATTAATAATACTGTTGAAAAAAACGCCTTTTTTTCTTTCATGGTTGACGGGAAAACACAAAACACCCAAAAAATTCAATGAAAGTGATTATTAATTTCACCTGAAGAACCTTATATGGAGTCATCCATGTTATATTTGGGCAATTTGGTTGAAATAAATCCATATTTCTGATATAAAAGACATAGAAACGGGTCAGTTTGACGTGAGGAAAACACTAGGGTCAACGACCTTCCTTCCCGTCAAGGTCAAAACTAGAAAACGTAATTTGCCGCGTCCGCTCTGCAGCGAGGACCACTTGTGTGTTTCTGTATATATATCGTGTAAATAAGAGCTGATTTGTTCCAACTGAACGTGTTAATTATGTATTTAATGTTTCCGCTTTGTGTTTGTTGTGAAAATGTTAAACTTTATATTTATACATCTGAGAACTGAGTGACAGTCGAAATAAATGAAACTTATGCTTATTTATACAAAAACAACACGACTCTGCTTCTTATTTATTTATTTATTTATTTACAGTGACGTACATAATGAGGAATATTAGATATTTAGAATACTATTTTTTTAATTCAGTGTAATAAAAACATTGGGTGGAATTCTGCAAAGAATATTTTTATTTCCACATTTGATTTTGCACCAAAAACAACCAGGACATTAAAATATAATCTTTATTTTGAAGGTTAAATATTTCATAACATAAAAAATATTATTTATGCCTATTAATGTTTCCTCTTTATTATTTTGGGCTTTTTTGTTGTCGTTTTCCCGCCATTGTGATGTTTTGGCCCTTCAGTTCTGGGAGTTTTTTTTGTTTTTACAGCGGCTTATATTATGAGGAATATTAGTTATTTAGAATATTACTTTTTATTTCAGTGGAATTCAGGAACAACATTTTTTTGAGGAAAATCTTCAAAGATTTTTTTTTTTTTCACACATTGGAATTTCCACCAAAAACAACCAGGACATTTAAATATGAGGTTTATTTTGAACGTTAAATATTTAATAACATACAAAAATATGAATGTTTCACCTTTATCACTTTGGGGACCAAAATGCCACTGTGGCGGAAAAAAATCAGCAAAAAAAACCAAAATTATTTAAGGGAAACATTCATATTTTTGTATGTTATTAAATATGTAACGTTCAAAATAAACCTCATATTTAAATATTTAGTTTTGTCATTAAACAAGGTCCCCCCCCCCCCCCCCCCCCCCCCCCCCCCCCCCCCACACACTTTAATCCTCAAGTTCTCATCAAAATTGAAAATCAACCTTTTTGTCGCATTTTTAATTGACGTTTTTAACTTTTCTTACGTTTTTGTCCTTTTTTCAACACTTTGTCACTTTTTTTTGACGTTATCAACACTACGGAACACTAACTTATTATCTTTAGTTTTACAGTTATTTTTGGAATTTATGGTCAATAAATATATTATAGGAAATTATACCTAATGTTTGAGTTAGAAAAGCAGAAATTAGGAATTATTGAGACTAAAATTAAAGGAATGGATGTTGATGATAATCACAGACTGGAATATGTCAACTTTTACTCAATACTATTTCAAAAACACTTCCATTTGTTTTCAAACTTGAGATCGATTGAGTCAATCTATTGACCCAAAGATCTGCAGCGCCCTCGTGTGGTCGAGGCGAGGAACTGCAGCGCCATCCTAAAATCCCTCCATGTTGGACTGCTCCATCCGATCCGACTCAAGCTGCTTATCATTAATGAAACAGGCTACACAGCACAGCATGTGAGTAAGTAGCCTTCATAATAACGCACTAGTTTAGAGTAATGCTGCTTGATGGTTCTGCTCCACTACACCTCGGAGGGACATGTTGACTGGAACTTACTTCCTGCAGCTCGTGCACCAGCGCCATGCTGTGGTGTTCAGAGCACCAGCATCAGAGAGTGTCTTGTTTTTAAAAACCTCTGGAAAACGTTCATCTTTTTCTAAATCTTCACCGCTGGCACGCGGGTGTGAGACCAGCTCCTCGTTCACAGCGCTGCTGCTTTATGGACTCATCGTACCTGCACAGGTGTTCACGACAAACAATCAAACACATACACACACACACACACACACACACACAGGTGTTCACGATAAACAATCACGCACCTATGCACACACACACACACTCTCCCCCCCCACACACACACGCTCTCAATTTATGAATGAAATTGAGAATGTTCTGTCACAAAACAACGTTGTTACGTATCATCACAACGTGATCACGTGTCACAGATGTTATAGCTTTATTATTGTTATTATTATGATCACATTTTGGAAGTGGGTATACAGAAATCCATGACTTTTCCTAGTGGGTATATATGGCGTATACCTGCATATCACAGACTACACACACGCACGCGCACACACGCACACACTCTGATGGAGCCGACGGATCTTCTAACATTTTTTCAGTAACATTTTTTTATTAGAGTTACTCATAACCAAATGTATATTTTTCCAAATCACTCACTGCTTTCCTTGGGACCCGGACGCAGTATTTGTACATTCTATACCTAAAACAAATACTACTAAAGCACAGAAAACTTCAGAATCATTACAGTTTCACTAATGTAAGAAATGGACCAATCAGAGGAGGGCATTAGGAGGAAATAAAGACGGTTAAGAGTCTGGTAGGACTGGGCTAGTGGACCAGAATCTGGTAGGACTAGGCTAGTGGACCAGAATCCAGTAGGACTGGGCTAGTGGACCAGAATCTGGTAGGACCAGGCTAATGGACCAGAGTCCAGTAGGACTGGGCTTGTGTACCAGAGTCTGGTAGGACCAGTCTAGTGTACCAGAGTCTGATAGGACCGGGTTAATGGACCAGAGTCTGGTAGGACCAGTCTAGTGTACCAGAGTCTGATAGGACCAGTCTAATGGACCAGAGTCTGATAGGACCAGTCTAATGGACCAGAGTCTGGTAGGACCAGTCCAGGGGACCAGAGTCTGGTAGGACTAGTCTAGTGAACCAGAGTCTGGTAGGACCAGGCTAGTGGACCAGAATCCGGTAGGACTGGGCTAATGGACCAGAGTCCAGTAGGACTGGACTAATGGACCAGGGTCTGATAGGACCGGGCTAGTGGACCAGAGTCTGGTAGGACCGAGGTAATGGACCAGGCTAACGGACCAGAGTCTGATAGGACCAGGCTAATGGATCAGAGTCTGGTAGGACCAGTCTAGTGTACCAGAGTCTGATAGGACCGGGTTAATGGACCAGATTCTGGTAGGACCAGTCTAGTGTACCAGAGTCTGATAGGACCAGGCTAATGGACCAGAGTCTGGTAGGACCAGTCTAGTGGACCAGAGTCTGATAGGACCAGGCTAATGGACCAGAGTCTGGTAGGACCAGTGTAATGTACCAGAATCTGATAGGACCAGGCTAATGGACCAGAGTCTGGTAGGACCAGTCTAGTGGACCAGAGTCTGGTAGGACCAGTCTAGTGGACCAGATTCTGATAGGACCAGGCTAATTGACCAGAGTCTGGTAGGACCAGTCTAGTGGACCAGAGTCTGGTAGGACCAGTCTAGTGGACCAGAGTCTGGTAGGACCAGGCTAATGGACCAGAGTCTGATAGGACCAGGATAATGGACCAGAGTCTGGTAGGACCAGTCTAGTGGACCAGAGTCTGGTAGGACCAGGCTAATGGACCAGAGTCTGATAGGACCAGGCTAATGGACCAGAGTCTGGTAGGACCAGGCTAATGGACCAGAGTCTGGTAGGACCAGGCTAATGGACCAGAGTCTGGTAGGACCAGGCTAATGGACCAGAGTCTGGTAGGACCAGTCTAGTGGACCAGAGTCTGGTAGGACCGGTTTAAACAAAAGGTTCAATTCAACTCTGCAGTTAGGAACCAGCGTTGAACAAACGAACGTCTGAAAAACACAGAACTTTATTGATCTTCTGAATAACAGCTCTACAGACACGGCTTCTTGAAGCGTCACACTTTATTTACAAAAATACTGAGAACCAAAACAGCTGAGGGCGAGGAAGGGCCGGTTTCTTCATTCCTACTGAGCAGCAGCTAAAGGCTCCTGGTTGCACGTGTGTCAGGACTTGGTTAGGGGGGGCGGGGGGTGGTGGTTTCAAACACCTCAGCGTTACGGGTTTCTTCTGAGCGACGGCCTTCGCCACCGTGTGCGTCGTTGCGTCAGGCGTGAGTCCGACAACATCGCAGTTTTGGTTTCGGGGGCGCTCTACTTCCTGCGGCGGGCGGCGGCTCCCTTCTTGCTGCTGTAGTACGGGAAAAACGAGAGAAAATGCAGAAACATGTCAGACATCTGGAAGGTTTTACACAATTTGGAAAGATGTGGTTCAACGGGGGGCAGCAGGCGGACGTGCCGGGGTTTTTAGTTTCACACAAATTCACACTTCTGGGTTACTCCACCCAAAAACTTGTGTCTTTTCCACCGAGGCGGTTCTGGTGCTGGTTTGGAGTCGGGGCCAAATATCGACCCGGTTCTTTGCTTTTCCACACAAATAATAATAATAATAATAATAATAAATAGAATTTGTATAGCGCTTTTCCCGAGCTCAAAGGTGCTTTACAGAGTAGAAACAGTAGATAAATATATTTTAAAAAAAAACAAAAAAACTAAGGATAGGCAGAACAGAAGAGATGGGTCTTCAGACAGGAGTGAAAAATGGTGAGGGACTCAGAGATGCGGATCTCATGGGGGAGGGAGTTCCAGAGCCTGGGAGCTGCCCTGGAGAAGGCTCTGTCCCCAAGACCGCGGAGCTTTGACTTGTGGACATAGAGGAGACCACTTGAGATGGATCTGAGGGACCGTGAAGGTTGGTTGGTAGGGGGAGAGGAGGACAGTGAGGTATGACGGGAATTGGTGCCAAATATCAAACCGGTTCTTTGCTTTTCCACACAAATAAACCTGGTTTAGGGCCAAGAACACGGATTCCAACCCAGCACCAACTTAGCGCTGGTCTAGAGATAAGAACTGGTTACGTCAGGTGCTGGGAGCGGGGTTGTTTGAAAACACCGGTCAGCTGTTACCCATAGAGAGCTGTTAATGTTAGCTTTGGACATGGATGGGAAACCAGAACCACCGTGGTCTGGGGAGGAAACCAGAACCACCGTGGTATGGGGAGGAAACCAGAACCACCGTAGTCTGGGGAGGAAACCACCGGTCTGCTGGCTCTCAGGCTGGGGAACATCCAGCTGGTTCTTAGAGAACTGGCGAGCAGAACCAGCACCAAACCGGCACCAGCACCAGCCCAGAACCAGCATCGAACCGGCAACAGCAACAGAACCAGAACCAGCACCTGGTTAGCCTTGGTGGAAAAGACATAACTGACTGCCTGTGTGTCAAATAGTCCGCCAGCGTTGCCTTGTACATTTGAAGAAAAGTTAGTTTTAGTTGCATCGTGCCTTCACGGTGAACAGAGAATCCAAAAAAACAGAGACAAGGTCTTGGTGTGTGATATTTAGCAACAGCAAAACTATATAAAAACATAATTTTACCAACTTTACAAACTCTTACATAACTCCTACGTTTTAATCCAAGCTTCATTTCAGCCTGAAATCAGCCTGTTCTCATGAACCATGAGCTTCATTTCAGCCTGAAACGTTACGTCAGACATCTCCATTCAGAAGGGAATTGGTCTCAAACTCATGCAGCTACTTACCTGCACATAACGAGTCATTACAGAGTCCAACAGCCGCTAATGTAATGTGATTACCTTCATAGTTACTTTTATAAGTGCCCTCCCACACAGAGAAGTAAATTCGACTGTATGCAGATGACACTGGCCTTTACGCTGACTAAGGAAGCTCCACTTAGGGTCATCTTTGTGCTTTATGATTGCATTTTTCCTATTATATGATCGCTGTTGGTTGTTGTTGAAATAATAGGTGGCTTTTCTTTACAGTTTTCGTATACAGTGGCGATTTAAGACCATTTTTAGGAGAGATCAAGCCAACTTTAGGGCTTCAAGTTAAGAGTTTACGAACTTGTCTGTTAGTGACAGAGGACAAAAAGTACAGGTTCAGAGGGCTGAATCCTGAACGTTTTCCACAGCGGATGTCACTTTTTAAGAAGCAATCTCTTCAGTTCCCTGTGCTGGTTCTTTGTCTCCATGGTGGTGTGTGGTCCCATCTCTGGTCTAGCTGGTGGGGGGGTGGTATCGACCTTCCTTCATGCTAACATGCAGCGAGCTTAAAGCCGGCGGGCAGAAACGTCCTTGCGGCTCCGCTATACTTACAATTTACTGAGCTCCTCCACTCTCTTACGCAGGGTTGTAACCTAGGGAAGGGGGGGGGGGGGGGGGGGGGGGGGGGGGGGGGGGGGGGGGGGGGGGGGGGATCAAAGAGCACATTTAGGGTTCAAAAACCCGAAAACCTGGAGGTGTTCACTCAGTTGGATGCTCACCTCAGGATCACCAGCATCATCAACAACAAAAACAACAACAAATAGCCACAGTTTGAGAGAAAATGGTGGCTGTTTTTTATCTGCTAGTTAAAATATGACTCAGAGCACACAGCTGTGGATAAATATGATTAATACCTGATAGGGCTGCATGATACACATTGTTGAATAGGGCGATAACAATGTAATTTGGGATTAATCAACAGATATTAAAGTGTGCTCAGTTCTGCTGCTTTCTGTATTGGGCTATAATTCAACAAATTGAATGGAACATTAAAGGCATCCTTTATAAAAAAAGAATGATATTTTAAAGTGCAGTTTTCTGCCGATGTTTTCTTTCAACTAACACAAAAACCCTCTGAGTCTTGACGTAACTCAAACGTTTCTTTTCCACGGAGCATGTCGAGCCACGGTGACTTTCTCACCTCGTACTTCTGCCTCTTCAGTCTCTCCATGTGGTCGAACTTCTCCGACTCCAGCTGGGTCATCCAGTCATGCAGCTCCTTGATCTTTTCCCTGCAGGGAACACAGCAACAAAGTCAGTCAGATTCATAAAATCCCTTAAAACACGAGGAGGATGTGTAACCTGATCGGAGCAAACGTCCACTACAACCGACGGAACTGGAGACACCGGGCAGGGAACAGCTTAATAACTCAACTCAATTACATTTTATTTATAGTATCAATTCATAATAATCTTCCTTATAGGGGAGAAATCCCCAGACGCCTCCTGTTACTATATAATCACGATAACTATGCCACAATACGATATTATTGCGATTTTAAACATATTGCAATATTGTGCAATATATTGAAATTTATTAACTTTTTTCCAACTTCAAATTGTTCCTAATTTATAATGACGTCCCCAAAAGGAAACTGATCAACATCTGTTTTATCTAAAAATAAACATTTCTCTGTTTGTTCATCTTCAATGTTATCGCTGCAGAATGACCAACACATATATATATATATATATATATATATATAATATAATATATATGTAATATATGATATATAATAAAAGATCCATACTTGGCGTCTGTGTATTGATACAGTATTACCACTGAAAATATTGCAATACTATGCTGGATCGATTTCCCCCCACCACCCCAAACACTTTACAGATAGAGCAGGTCTAGACCTCGCTATAATTTACAGATAGAGCAGGTCTAGACCACTCTATAATTTACAGATACAGCAGGTCTAGACTTCTCTATAATTTACAGATAGAGCAGGTCTAGACCTCTCTCTAATTTACAGATAGAGTAGGTCTAGACCTCTCTATAATTTACAGGTAGAGCAGGTCTAGACTTCTCTATAATTTACAGATAGAGCAGGTCTAGACCACTCTATAATTTACAGATAGAGCAGGTCTAGACCGCTCTATAATTTACAGATAGAGCAGGTCTAGACCTCTCTATAATTTACAGATAGAGCAGGTCTAGACCGCTCTATAATTTACAGATACAGCAGGTCTAGACTTCTCTATAATTTACAGATAGAGCAGGTCTAGACTTCTCTCTAATTTACAGATACAGCAGGTCTAGACTTCTCTATAATTTACAGATAGAGCAGGTCTAGACCACTCTATAATTTACAGATAGAGCAGGTCTA
>NC_048414.1:1039958-1041612 GCF_013103735.1 Etheostoma cragini | reverse complement strand
GTAACACATGTGTTCACATCTGCATCTGGAGGGAAAGTAGCTGAGAAATGCAACTGAGGACATTTACATGTTCTTTTGTTTCTAGTACTTAAGTATAATCTGGACATACTTGTATTTACGTGTTGGCATAAAATGTCAACACGTAACTTAAGTTATTAAATTTGTTGAGATCTAGTTACCCTAGTAATTGTATGGGTGTCTTCTCTTGTTTTATGTCTCTTAATTTAACCCTCATGTTGTCTTCATGTTGTCTTCATGTTGTCTTCATGTTGTCCTCATGTTGTCCTCATGTTGTCCTATATCAATGTTCTTTTTAATTCCCCAAAATAACATGATTGATTCCACCCAACGCTCTTTGCCAAGTACAAATCTCTACTTTCATTAATTTTTTGGCATCTTATTCAATTTTATAGCATTGTAAAACAAATGGAAGTGTTTTTGAAATAGTATTGAGTAAAAGTTGACATATTCCAGTCTGTGATTATCATCAACATCCATTCCTTTAATTTTAGTCTCAATAATTGCTAATTTCTGCTTTTCTAACTCAAACATTAGGTATAATTTCCTATAAATGAGGTTTATTGACCATAAAGTCCAAAAATAACTGTAAAACTAAAGTTAATAAGTTAGTGTTACGTAGTGTTGAAAACGTCAAAAAAGTGACCAAAACTCAAAAGAAAGCATCAAAAGGGTTGAAAAAATTGGAAAAAAAAACAAGAAAAAGTTAAAAACATCGATAAAAAGCGTCAACAATAGTGTTGATTTTGACGGGAAGACAACAAGAGGGTTAGCCTAAATTTATAGGCTCGTCATGTGTGCAGTCTCCTCCATCTCCATCGTTTCTGGTCATAATTCCCAAATATTCCCAGATATCACTGACCAGCTTCCAACTGATGGCCGAACACGGGATTTGAACCTGTAATTGCGTCTTGCTGCTATTTAAATGTGTCATTATCATAATGCTAAAAGAAGGCGGGACCACAGCGCTGCAGACAGCTGTTTGTGTGTGTGTGTGTGTGTGTGTGTGTGTGTGTGTGTGTGTGTGTGTGTGTGTGTACCTTCTGCAGGTGGCTGCTGTAGTTGGAGCCCATGCTGGACAGAGCGGACTTCTTCTTCGCCTCCTCATCTGCCTTCTTGCTCTGGTCTCTCTCCTCCCGGATCCGCCTCTCCTCCTGGTCCACACAAACCAATCAGAGTGAGTTTCTCTCCGTCGCCACGGCAACACAGCAAGCATCAAAGATGAATTTAAAAAAAAAATAAAGAAGTGCTAAATAGATGCAAACTGAGACGCGACTTAACGAATAGTGTGAACAAACATTGAAAAATAAATGAGAATGTGGCACTTTTATATTAAAATGACTTTTTTTAACACATTAATTCATTAAAAAAAGAAATATAAAGTGTAAAGTGTAAATACTGTCAACTGAATCTTTAATAATAATAATATTACTAATAATACTACTACTACTAATAATAATAATAATGACCTCTCGTTTGGCCTGGCGCTCCTTCTCCTTCTCGGAGCGGATCCTCTGCTGCTCGGCTCTCTCGGCACGACGCTTCTCCTGCAGACACATCATCACACACGTTATACTACACACACACACACACACACACGCACACACAGACACACAGGCACGCACACACACACACA
>NC_048414.1:1030949-1039858 GCF_013103735.1 Etheostoma cragini | reverse complement strand
CCTCCACCCCTTTTTTTTTAATCCCCAAAATAACTTTTTTCCAACTTCAAAAAGACGCTCCAAGCTGCAAAAAAACCCAAAGAAGTCTAATGTAAATCACTGTAAATTGACTGAACGATCAGATCCACTTACATCAAAGTCCACTTTCTCGCCATCGGGGATCTTCGGAGCGCTAGGCCTGCAGGGGAGAGCGTGCTGATTATAAGGTTCTTTAAAGGCTTTTTGTGGGTGTTTTTAGCCAATCGTGTCGGACTGAAACATCCGAAGAAATGATTTGAATTTAAGAAAACAGGAGAAGGAGACTTACTTGAACTTTGGCTTCTCCTCTGCGGGTTAGAGAGTGAAGAGGGGACAAGTACACGTCATGGGGTTAGAAACAGATGGTTTCTCAGGCATTACATGGACTTAAGTGCATGTTCTTCTCTCTATCTCTCTATAGATATATATATATACATACATATATATATATATATTAGATTAAGATTAAAAGGTGTAAATTGTAGCCTCAGTTGTTTGAAGTTAGGGTTAGAAGTTGAACTGCAAGGTGAGAGCAAACCAACGAAAACTTCACATGTAAAAAAAAAACGGAACAAAAACGTTTTTTAACTTTTTTTTTTAACCCTCGTGTCGTCTTCTCGTCAAAATGGAAAATCAACACTTTTGTTGACGCTTTTTATCGATGTTTTTAACTTTTTGTTACGTTTTTGTCCCTTTTTTGATGTTTTCAACACTACGTAACACCAACTTATTAACTTTAGTTTTACAGTTATTTTGGGGATTTATTGTCAATAAACCTAATTTTTAGGAAATTATACCTAATGTTTGAGTTAGAAAAGCAGAAATTAGGAATTATTGAGACTAAAATTAAAGGAATGGATGTTGATGATAATCACAGACTGGAATATGTCAACTTTTACTCAATACTATTTCAAAAACACTTCCATTTGTTTTACAATGCTATAAAATTGAATAAGACGCCCCAAAATGAATGAAAGTAGAGATGTGTACTTGGCAAAGAGCGTTGGGCGGAATCAATCATGTTATTTTGGGGAATTAAAAAGAACATTGATATAGGAACACGGGTCCATGACCAGAGGACAACACGAGGGTTAACACTTTTGTGAACAATCTTGCTGTGAGTAACACTCTGTGTTGTATTATTACTTCTAAAGCTGAAAAAGAAGTTGCTTGAAGTTTGGATTTTTTTACCGTACCACCAGTGTGTTGTCATGTTTTTTTTTTGGCTTGACCCCAAAATCATTTATACACAAGCATGACACAATCATGTCCCCCCCCCCCCCCCCCCCCCCCCCCCCCCCCCCCCCCCCCCATTTCTCCGTAGTCTTTGCACCCAGATTTGGGCGTCTCCATGCCATGCAGACGACGACTGGCGTAGCACGGGTGTAGCGGTCGGGTCGCTAAGCGCGTGTTAGCATCTCATAGTCTTTCCCCCTTTTTCTCCACTAGCATTTTACATTGTGTCCTCTCTTATAAAGCTCTCACAATCGTGTGAATTTCGGTGTCTCAGTGCCAATTGGGCATTAAATTCCAGACATTGTTTTTGTTATGGACAGCAGGCGTTCCCCGAGTACAGACGTCAGACCCGGACACTGAGTGTCCTTCCAAAACCAGAATGACAGATATCAGATTTGGTCACAAGTTTCTTTCAAAAAGATTTAAAAAAAAACAAAATCTACATACCTTCCTCTTCAAAGGCCTCTGCATGCAGCAAGCATCCCAATCAAAAAGCAGAATAGACAACACGGTTAGCAAGCGCTCCGAGAGCAGCAAACTGTACATCCTGTCAGCTAAACACAACGCTGGGGCAGACACTAAATTCACCAATTTGTAATCACCATGAAATCTCCAAAAAATAAGTCTCCAAAAAATAGCTGAATGTCCAAAATTAACGGCCAGCAGCGCAGCGCAAATAAAGGCCAGTTTCCTAAAATGTGTCCCACCGACATGTGAGCATAACATAAGATGGTGTAACAGTAGTAAATTAATAGGATGGAAATGACATTAATGACTGTTAAATTGTACTATTATACACCTATTTACACTATTGTATTTACACTATTGTATTTGCACTATTGTATTTGCAGTATTTTCACTACTACTGTAACAGTTGTAAATCTAGAAAAAAGATTAAATCTGAGATCTTTTTCTCTTCTTTCAAATTAACTCAAGTGTATTTTCATGCATAAAATAAGCAGCTACATGTATTTAATCTGAAGAATTATAAAAAAGCGAGCATGTACTCCAAATACAAGCGCTTAGAGTACACGTTGTACAGTAGTGTCAGATTGATTAAAGAGGCCAAAGTAAGTTAAGTTAGACAGGAATAACACGTTGTGACAACTTGGATTATTTAAAAAAAAAAATTCCAGAAGTGGTGAATCTTTAATTTCAGTTTGTGAAAGGATTTTACACCGGAGGACCCAATACAATACATATATCTGCGATATATACTTGTGCTGTATGCTAACGTGTTAGCACAAACAGATTGGACAGATCTAGGACATGTACACATTTTGACTGTCCACGTTTAAGTTGTCTATGCCAGTTTAACTCAGAATGAACTCACTAACAACATAACTAGCCTACTTAAAGAATGACTGAAGGAATCAATGCAGTTTTACTTTTTTAGCCCTTTGAGAACAGGATGCTAACGGTACAAAAGTTTCAAGCTAACGTTGATACGGAGCAGGACTTTGGCTTTTCATATCAGCCTTAAACATTAGCTTCAGTGCAGAAATATCTTCCATATATTAGTCATACGCTAATTATAAGATGGTTTGGGTATGACACATTCAACATCTGTTTATATTGAAATAGAAAAAGTCAAAACCTCCCAACCTGCGCCCCTCTCAGTGCAGCTGTGTTTGACTTTGTCCAGAGGTGAAATGAAGGTCACGTTAGCGTTAGCATTAGCAGACATGGTGAGCATGTGTGCGGACCAGGATGGAGAGGAAAAGTCCCTCCACATCATTCAGAAATACACATGTACTGTGTTGAACGGGGGAGAGACAAACATGTAGTTGATCCTGTTTGAACTGAGCCATGGGTTACTACACAAATGATGTTTCTCATTTCAAAAGATCAGTTTGCAAGTGAAGCTTTCCAAATCAACTCACCACAAAACAATCCTAACTCGCCCTTTCTGATTAACTTTGCTGGATTAACCCTCCCGTTGTCTTCGAGTGAAATTTGACCCATTTTCCAAAGGTTTCTACATCGCAAATTTGTCGTTTTGTTCCATCAAATTGTCAAAATAAAAATAACGTGGATGGTGTCTTACGCTCTACACGAGTAAGTGCACTCTTCATTAAATCTGGGTGTTTTGTTCTATTTTATAGTATCTTAAAGAAAGAAAAAAACACAAAAGAACGTTGAAAAAAGTGACAGAAATGTCAGAAAGATTTACAAAAATTGGAGGAAAAAATTCACATAAAATGTTGGAAGAATTGACCAAAAAAAACTTGGAAAAAAGTGACCACAAAAATGGGAAAAAACCTCAAAAAAATCAGGAAAAAGTGACAAACTGTCGGGAAAAGCAACACGTGTTGAAAACGGAAAAAGAAACATTGAAAATAAAACAAAACACAACACAAGGGTTAAAACCCATCAGATAAAGTTACAGGTTTTGTGGAACAGAGCCGAGATATTTAGCGAGCAAGGTGACGTATTTGTGCAGAACGAGAGATTCACACAAAAGTAAGAAGTACTACGACAAACTGAGACGTTCTTCAGTTCAGTTATCTTACAAACTGGTTAAAATCATACGTGAAATACACAGCTCAATTCAAATATGATAAAATAAGAATTAGTCTCTCCCTGTTCACTACCCTACATGTGAATTTCCAAGTTAAGGTCCCATGGGGTCCAAAGGAAGGGGGAGGGACTTCGCCTCTCTATGGACGTTAGTGGCGTCTGGCTGGCTGGCTGCAGCCGTTGGAGCGCACCTGTCGCCTGGGAAAGGATGATAGAATAGCCCCTTCCCCCCCTTCATAGCACATACCTTCAGTCTCAGGCTCTGGTTCTGGTTCTGGTTCTGGTTCTGGCTCTACCACTGGTTCTGGTTCTGGCTCTGGCTCTGGTTCTGGCTCTGGCTCAGGGGCCGCCTCTGGCTCAGGGGCCGCCTCAGGGGCCACCTCTACTTCCTGTACTACCTCCTCTTCTACAGCTACACAACATGCAGCGAGTCACCAGGGGAGAGGAAGGGCGGTGAGAGGGTTAATGGAAGCAGGTCAGAGGGAGGGGGGGAGACAGGAGGAAAGAGGTGGTCGGGAGGGGGTGAGTAGAGGAGAAGAAGGGAGGGGAGATAGGAGATATGAGGAGGTTCGTTCATCGCAAGGCAGTTTGGGGGAACTACCACCAGATGGCGCTAAAGCGTGTGAGACAGCAAGCAATTACAGGAGGGAAAAGGTCAGTCAGTGATGGAGGAAATGGGAAATATTCCTGAAGATATCTGCGCTGAAACTCGCTGTGGTCGAAGACAAAAAAAGAGACAAATTCCTTCCTGACGCATCTTTTTTGTTGTTGTTGTTGTTGTTGTTGTTGTGTCTTTTCATTTAAATATCTCAAGAGGCGTTAAGTGTTAACCAGCATGCCACCAAAAAAAAAAAGATCATGTGAAAGTACGACACACACGTTTTTAATGAAGAAAAGGAAAATGGATGACAAATTAGTATGAACGGCATTAGATTTATCGTCTGCAGGCTACGTCTTACCATCGTACTCTTCACGTCCGTCCGAGAAAGAAAGAAGCAGAAGAACATTTAAAAACAAAGATCCCGTTTGTACCCAGTTTTGACATAACATGGAATTTCAAAATGTGGGTACACTGGGGATCCGTGCTAAGCAAACACAACACAGGCCTCCTGGGCTGATGGGCGCTCACAGCCGAGACAAAACAGTGGCTTCCACACTTGAATCTGATAGGCTGCTCAGTCCAGGAGGACTGTGCTGTTGCAGGTGGTCATGCAGAGCAGGACATGTTGCCAACAGGACAGTGCAGTTCATCCGATTTCTATCCTTCAGAATTGAATCTCACACGAGATATCTGACACTGTCCTGATGCCAGCATTGGTGTCTGCAACAGCGGGACGATGATATGTGAGCAGATCTTCAAAGATCTCCAAAGATCTTCAAAGATCTTCAAAGAGCATCAAAGAGAGCGTTTGTTTTTGTTGTTTTTTTTGCACAACTTGAATCTGGAGGAGTCAAGCCAAACCTGTAAACATACGGGTTTCTTTTTGGTTTTCAGTGCAAATAACTCTACAAGGGGATGGAAATCCAGTTAGGCAAGTTTCAGAGATAATAAACTGGGATTTATAGCATGGAACTCCCGACTGTACCTGAACCTATCGTTTGGGACGGGATGGAGGGGGAAAATAGAGCTACTTACCCTCGACCTGATCGCTGCAAGACAGAAGGCAAAGAAACTCAGATTAAGACTTAAATCTAATCATCCATAAATTACTGTGTAAACCCACGCTTGAGTATGGATACGGAGAGTAGTCTGATGAAATAATCGGATCTCAAAGTAGGGCAAGTAGTTGATTATGAAAGATGTCCTAATCACAGGTATTTTGATCAATGTTAAAATCTCTCATTGACTCATGGAAAGATGTTGCATTCATTGAAATACATATTCAAAATCAACACTGAATACAGCTCTAACTGTTAGTACTTTACCCTTTGAAATTTTTTAATTCCCCTTAAAATAAACTGTAGGGTTGGGACGTCATGCTTATGACCCAATTGGATTATTTCCCGATACGTTGGCGCCGATTTGATTTGAGTTCTTGCGGATTGGAGTATTGCGTTTTTTTTTAAACTTCTTTAACAAAAATGAAAAGTTGAATAACATACTTATAGAGACGATATATCATGAGACATTTAGAAAAACTCAGTTGTTTTCTAAGATGAATGCACATCACACGTCAGTCAATCAATCAGTCTGACATTTATTTGTTCACAGTTTGTTTATTTTTAGGATAATCCCCTTGTGCATCCCCTTGTGTGTCATCCTCGAAATTTAGTTTTGTAAAAGAAGAACATAACATGGATTTTCTGCAGGTCTGAGACCAGGCGGAGCAGTGGCTTTTCACCGATTGCAAGACCCATGCGAACCCAGAGCATGCTGGGAAACGCCGGGCTCTCAGTTGATCTAACAGCTGATTGGTTCACAATCGACTCAACATGATGATGCTTTATATAAACTTTTTAATGTTTTTGAATCGGAGGGATTTTAACTGCTATTTGTCTGATTTGAAGGGTTATTCTGTACAGAACACACGTTGTGTGGCTGATAGTGACGTTAAGAAGTCAGAGAGAGTAAATCCGTTCAGATCACCTACATCATCTACAGTCTGTTATTTAAAATCGTGAAAGGCGCTAACTCAACGTCTGCTTTGCGTCTTTCTACAGAGCGTTTGACTGCAAAAAGATGCCGTTGAATTAACTTCTCTGGGGCCAACAGAAAAGCCAGCACGTGGACCTCGAGTTGGGATTATTTCGTCAGACCCCTCAACAGATGGCTGACATTTGTGCATGAAAATGTGAAAGGGACTTACACTTCTTCGGTGTCGGACATGGTGACAGTGGACTTTACAACCTGTAGGAGAAAGAAAAAAAAGAGAAGGAGAAGAAGAGAGGAAGTTAAAATCTGTCTGCAAGGAGCAACTGAGCTACAGTCTTTGTATTTATAGCCCGGGATTAAGTTGCAGACGTCTTAAATATCTGCTGCCGACCCCACCTTGACCAAACCGCACCACCCGGCTGCCTTGCACATATTTCACTCCCACCTTAAAAAAAACTACAACAATGTTAATGTAGATCCATTGCACAAAAACACCTGCTGAGTATTTGAAATGTTTTACGAGCTTTTGAAAGCTTAAAAAGTTGTGTCAAATCCGAACGGGTTCATAAAAGTGTCAAATTCAATTTGAAATTATTTGGGCTGAAATCCGAGCCTCGGCTGTGAATCTGCCTCTCTGATGATAAGTGAGAAGGGAGCCTCTCGGGCGGGAGGGGTTAGGGGGAGGGGTGAGGGGCGACCTCCTGCCCTTTCCCATCACTCGAAGCCGTTGAATACTTTTTATTTTAGAAACGCTCACATCAGCTTCTGTTACATAATCACTCTCAGCTCAGGCTGCCTGTAACGATCGTGACGTCGATTATATTCTCGATTAACCAATTAGGTGTTTGAAAATGGGGAAAAATGTCGATCAAGTGTTTCCCCCAAAAAGCCAGAGAAGACCTCTTATTTCTTATTTTTTCCTCAACTCAAAGATATTTTAGTTTCCTGTCACAGAGGAGAGAAGAAACTAGAAGATAATCCCATTTGACAAGCTGACAGACTGCTATAACAATACATATTTTATAAACTGATCATGTGCTTTATTGGTAAAACTCTCACTCTTAGAGACTAAAGTTGTCAGGCAGAAGTAGTGGAGTACAAATGTAGTATAACTCCCTCATGAGGCAGTATAGAGAAGCAAAAAATATGTAAATACTCAAGTAAAAGTACCTCCAAATTGTATCATTTAAGAAGCGGAAAATCTGAGAATTCTTTCTTATAAAAAAAAAATAAAAACTGACTCAAACCAGTTCATCGATTATGAAAATAGTTAAAGCAAAACAGGTAATCATGGACAACTAATCGATGAATCATGTGTTCTGTTCAGATGTAAAAGCCCAAAATGTCCACAAAGAAGAACACCGATGACCCGAATGCGTTCATAATTGAATCCAACAGTGATTAGATGACGTTGCTTTTGCCAGTTTGTCTCGTTAGTGTGCGGCCAACCATAAATGCGTCTCGACATCACAACTATTTCCAACTGACAGCTGGTCCCGGATCCGGTTTCAGGGGGATCCGATGCTGGAGATTGGGTTCCTTCCCCTGGAACACTAATTCCACCCTCATCTCCTTATCTGGCTTTCTTGCTCCCACATGGTTCCTTCAATCATCTCCCCGAGGCTCCCTGCTGACGGCGAACACTTTGCTCAGGAATTAAAATAAACCGTGAAAGGCAGCCGCGAAGGTTAAAGGGCTAATGCTAAAGGCTTCCTCCTATGTGCTCTTTAACTCTAGTAAATTCCAAACTTAACTGATCTTACATCGGCACACAGGAAAGCAACAAAACAACCTTCTTGGCTCCTGTTCAACATGTTAAAGTGTTTATCCTCGAGCTACGTGCGCCTTAACGTACACACACACGCCACGCCCGATATACAGCTTCACCAACGAAACCTTTAAGCCCAGAAATCCCCAAACAAAGTCACAGCCACGTCCCCGACACTGTGATGTTACATAACTCATTAGCATCACCATCTTCTGTCTTCCTGAAGCGGAAAGCTGCTTTCAAAGGCTCTAAGCCGTCTGTAAATCCTTCAGGTATGACATGGACCTCCGCAGGGACTCTGGACTCGGACCAAATACATGTCACAGATACAACAACAAAGTCCTTCAGGGTGAAGAACGAATGGATGTTTTCACACCTCAGCCGGAGGTCTTTACATGATTACAAACTCGAAGAGTCAAATTTGGGACATAACATGCCAAGAGGTGTCTAAAACCCTGCTGCCTGATTACAAACTTCCAATACAAACAGTCAAATTTCTCATTTTGGAGATACAGAGATACCTCAAGGTGTCCAAAACTGGGGTTTTGAAGACCTTGAGGTATCCCTGTATCAGGTGCACAGCTGCAATCAAACATCACACCCCAACACAGGAACTAGATTACAACACAAAAGCTCTCCAGGCGTCCCTGTCCTTGTCCCTTTCGCACCCCTGTCCCCGGCAGCAGCCTTTACAAATTGTGGCAGTGATATCAACACTCGGACTCAGCTGTCCTCAGTTTGGGAGATGTTTCTTGGGGAGGTGGGGGGGGGGGG
>NC_048414.1:1029414-1030849 GCF_013103735.1 Etheostoma cragini | reverse complement strand
GGGGGTGTATACTTATGCCCCTGTACTTTAAGGAAGAACTTTATGTATTAGTAAATTGGTGTCCTTAAAGGTTGGATTTTCCTAACTTTTTTAATTTAGGCATCAAGATCAATTTCCCCCCCAAAAATTGTATATCTCTTTTTAGTCAACTTTAGCCTGGGGGGTTAAACTTATCCAAGCCACTGTATGTATGTGTGCAGGAGGGTGGGTGTAGTCTGGGAGGGATGGGCGGGGGTGTCAAGTGCTGTATATGTGGGTGGGTGAATGTGTGGGGGAGAGAGGAAAGAGAGAGTGAAATGTGTGTATGGGAGGGGGGGGTGGACTGTTAGTTAAATACTTTATTAATTATTAATTAAAAAAAAAAAGCACTGATCTGGAGCGGCACCTTAAATTTCATTGTTTTAATACACAGTGTTCATGCAATGACAATAAAGCTTGACTTGATTTGTCATTATTTAGCTATTTTTGCATGTTTTTTAGGACCTGCATGGAGAAAAGAACGTCTGACGTGCTCCATATCCAGTTATTAATGTGTTTGAAACTACTTTTAACCTTCTAGATTCATTCTTGCAACCCAGTTGGTCTAAGAAGACGAGCAGAAGAGGGTTGGATCAGGGCTGCAGGATATGAGGAACATCTGCGTTAACGTTGAATATCGCGTTAACGATATTAACAAAAATATATTAAAGTGTTCTTAGTTCTGCTCCTTTCAGTGTTCTCTTAACCGTCTGAGGACAAGAGACGCAGCGGCGGGTCCTAGCGAGATTTGACAACACTTAAAAAAGCAATTTTACAACATTTGTAGACATTTATTCACTATTGTATTAATATACGACGCTACTTTTTGTCAACCCAAGACTTTTGTGAACTGATTTCAAACACCAAATCAAATAGAGTGCAGGTTTGTTTTTATAAGAGATTTGAGAAATACTTCCACTTCATGGCCAAATTGTCTCTTTACACATTGATCTAGAACAATTTCAGCATCATTATACAGGAAGCTGAGTTTGAACATTAATGAGCATCAGTTTTATGCAAATACCCTTAAAAGGAGAATTCAAGAAGAAATCTAAAAATGCCCCTCAGACCTCAGGGGGTTAAAATGGCAGCTTGTTGAATTTAGAACAAATGAAAGGAAATCATTTCCAGCTTTCTTTAATCAAAAGGAACACTGAATTGAATATAAAAAACACCATTAACAACAGAATGACAGTTACATGTAAAAGTGCAGTTTTCTACCGACATTTTCGGCCTTTTACGATATGTCGCAACCTCTCGCGATGTGTTTACTGCCCCGGTTGTAATTGCAATCACTTTATATTTTCTTTAAAACAATATATTGTGCATCCTGAGCTTGCATAGACACATTATTCAGGTCCTTCTTTGACTGTGTGTGGTGTTTTTGTGTCCCAGACTTCTTTAAGAGCTCCAGGAT
>NC_048414.1:1028732-1029314 GCF_013103735.1 Etheostoma cragini | reverse complement strand
GTTAAAATACAGGGGCATAAGTATACACCCCCTATGTTAAAATACAGGGGCATTAGTATACATATAGCTTAACTATTTGGTAAATTCCCATAGAGGTAGATTATTATTTTTAAAGACCAGTTATTTCATTGATCAGGATACTATGCATCCTGGTAAAGTTGGCCTTTTGAATTAAAATAGCCACCCCCCCCCATAAAATCATCACATACCCTTCACCATACCTAGAGATTGGCATGGGAGACTTTCCATAAAATCATCTCTTCATCAGGATGCATAGTATCCAGGAGTCTCAGGGGTCTGTGATACGGTCTCAGCTGTCTCAGAGGTCCTGAATGATCCTCTAATTTCCTCCGGGGGGCGCTAACATGACAGAATAGCGTTGAGCCGACCGGTCTACTCTCCTCTACAGTTTGGTCAAAAGGAATTTACTTTACTGCCAAATTGCACCAGGAACTCCCCACAAAGGAAACTCCAGTCTTGTAAACAGGGGCCGAGTTGGGCCGCTGGAAACAAAGAAGAAGAAAAAACATTCAGAACTTCAACACATGCTGAAACAGAATGGGCTGGCCCACTTCTGTGTGT